>NW_010132657.1:0-3286 GCF_000699245.1 Pterocles gutturalis
GGTCGGAGCGTTCCCCAGGCAGGCTCCGGCTGTTGTTTTCCCTTCTTAAGGCATCTGAGTGGGTTCCTTGGTGCTGAGCTGTCAGTGTTGCCCAGACAGTTTTTCCGGTGTCGAACCTCAGCCCTTCTTCCAGCCTCAGCCCTTCTTTAGTCCTCTGGCCACAGCCGTGGCTGCCCTGGTGACACCCTGCTCTGCTGCAGCTGCCTCTGGTGCTTCTGCCACCCACCATCGTTCTGGGCCACCAGCTGTTTGCTCTGGAGCTCCTGAGGTTGGGGGTGGCTTTCTTGAACTGGCTGGTGCGCAGATCTGAAAGCCGTGCTCCTGCTGTAATCCTGCAGTGTAAAGCAGAGAATGAATTCATCAGCCTTACTGGCTGTAATCCTTTAACTCTTCAAATCATACGTCTGCCTCTTTGGCAATGGGTTATCACTCTTGACCTGTGCTCAGCTTTGGATGCCCTTTAGTCCCAGTGGCATTTTCTGCGGAATTAGTTGCAGCCTTTGTTTCCAGTCATGTCTGTGTACTTGGTTTCCCAAGCACAGAACCTTGCACTCATCCACATCAAACTTTCTCTTATATTTTTTCCCCCACTCACATCTCACCTCTACCTTATGACCAGTATTTTGAATTGTGATACAGCATGCTATTATGCACAGAATGCTCTTATGTTAGAATAAACAAGCCAGGCTTTCTGAGCCTTCTTGAAGACTTTTTTTCTCAGTCATCATAATAGCCCATTTCCTGTCATTTCTTGTAGTGTAAATTGATCTGCTTTGAACAGTTAAATGTAACATTTTAGACAGTTGCTGATAAGGCCTCATCAGTGTTTTCATACAGTGGCTTTAGTAGTTGCTTTGTTCGCTGAAGACAGCTCAGTTCACCTGGGACATCCTAGGATTAGCTTGTGTTTTTTTCCCCATATGTCACTTAATTGGCAGCTCATTATTGCCTTGTGACATCCAGATGTTTTCCTTGTGATTACACACAGTGCTTCAGATCTTATTAGTCTCTAGGTACATCACCTTGTGCTATGACCTGCATACCACTGAATTTCATTCTGGTGGTATCACTCCAGCCATGAAGACAGTACAGAACTTCCTGTACAATAATGTGACCTTTCTCTGTGTGGTAATATCATAATCTGTTGGATCTCTGTGCTTTTTGGGTGTGGGGTTCTGTTTTGTTTTGGTAAGGAACCCTGTAAAGGCTGCTGACATGTTCTTTGTCGAACTTCACTAGTAACCTTCAGTCAGCTTTGTATTTCTTCTTTCAGCTGAGCATGTTGTCTTCTCCCTGTCAATGTATTGCTCCCTTTACAATTATTACACATTTTAAATTATTTTCTCATTTGTTTTGTGGCACAATATGGTATGCTTTTCTGAAATCAGCTTGACTTTTGGGAGGTCTCAACTTTGTCTTTGTATTCCTATGAGCCAGGCAGCTTCTGGCTTTTCTATCTCCACTGCAGAAAGCAGCTCATGTAGACCTTCCTCTTACACAACTTTTTAGAGGGAAATTTCAAGCTGTTAAGCAGGATAAGTCTAGTATTTTACTATTATTATTATTATTCTGTCATCCTCCCCAAGTTGTTTTCTCCACTTCGTTTTCCTTCTCAGGCTGTAGCTATTACACTGGCAGTTCTCAAGAAGAAATGGAGCTGGGGAAATGAAAGTGTAGAAGAGTTTGAGTATTAGGTTTCACCACAGTGTCTCTTCCAAAGCACATCTTAATGAACATCTTGTCAGGGAGCTTTTGTGAGTCAAAGATCACAGGCTGTGTTGATATCTTTCTGCCATGCAGAAAAAGGGAGCAGGCAAGATGAGGCAGTGCTGTCTTTTTTTTTTTTTTCTTTCGGAAGACTGAAGTTGGAAGAGAGAACTAGGTGCTAGGTGGAACTCATAACTGTACCAATCACAAGCATAGCTGCTGCCTCCCCTTTACCTTTCAAGCCTTGAGCCATTCCCACCTCAAGAAATAGACTTGGCGCTTACAGGAAGAGTAATCAAGGTCTATCTTTCTTGCAACAATTGATGTGTTTAAGAAATAATTACTGGTAACTTGGAAAAATGATTTACCCAAGTCAGGAGACTCTTTCTCTGGAAGGGTTTTATTCTGAATTTCCTTGCTTTTCTCTGTATGTTTCCCACTAAGGAGGCTCGAACAGGTTTTGTGCAGGAAAAGTCAAATTACTGAG
Organism: Pterocles gutturalis; assembly: GCF_000699245.1. Classification (NCBI taxonomy): domain Eukaryota; kingdom Metazoa; phylum Chordata; class Aves; order Pterocliformes; family Pteroclidae; genus Pterocles; species Pterocles gutturalis. The sequence goes on from NW_010132657.1 coordinate 2,195, forward strand.
ACCCTATGTGCTTGGCAAGATTCTTCTTAGTCAAGACTTAGTGAAGTTGTCTGGAAAATGTCCTCTGGAAACCATAAATACCTCTTGGCATTTGGTATTGGTATTTGGAGTAGGAAGTCAGGACAAGGGTATAAGAACCCTTACAAGAAGGGGAGGGGAAGAGGGAAGGGAGAGCAGCAGTGAAATGGCTCCTCTTTTTCTGAAGCTGGGAGTTTGGGCTTGAATAGCTGAGCCGGAGATCTTTGAGTGTTTCTTTGACAGAGGAGAGCTGTGTCAGAGAATCTTTCTGCCTGGAACCACAGACGCTTAAGATGAGTACTTGGTGGAGTCATTATTTGCCCGGAGAAAAGACGACAAAAAACTTAATCTGTGCATAGTTAAACTCCCAACTAAAGCATGCATGTGTACATCTCTTCTGTCACTTGAGACTGAGTTCAGAGTGCATGTAGTTCTACAAACTACTAAAAGCTTTGAGAGTAAAATTTTCCTTGTGTAATTCTGCTTGGGATAAATGTCAATAAAAAGTAAAGCAAAGATGCAGATCTAGGGGGAAAAGAGCACTTCGGTAATTTTAAGGTTTTAACAATAGAATGCAAATCATAGGTTCAGTTTAATTATTGGTATTTACACTAATGTTAAAATATGTTCTGTATAAAGAACTGAAACTGGTACATACCTTATCTGGGTCAGTGTAAGTCTCTTGGAGTGGCATGGTAAATGCTTACATCTTTCACAGTTATACAAAAGCTAAAAAGTAACAATCGTAATTTAGGGTTTAGCATCCATTTCCTTGGGAAGCAGCTAGAATGGCTTAAAATGTTACTGTTCCTCTCCTGGAGGTTAATGCCCACACAGATGTGTGAGCTCTCCTAAGCTGCTTCAGTGCTACCTACAGTCCATGGCAATTCAAGCTGACATGGCAATAACAAATAGTCGAGAAGGATGGTAACATCTTCAACTAAGTGAATTAACATGTGTCTCTGGGACTCCCTTCCACAGTATATAAAGTTTTGTGGGTATTAAATTGTGCTATATTGCGGAGTTGCTTTATCGTCCAGTATAAAGTGCTTTTAAAAAAATAATAGCCCCCCC
>NW_010132658.1:0-1339 GCF_000699245.1 Pterocles gutturalis
ATCCCCCCACAGCCCTGCCGACAGCCTGCCCAGACTCTTCGTTCCCTCTGAATTCTCCCTGTTACTTAGGCACAGTTCACAGAATTTACATCTCCTTTCTTGGAGTCTCATTTTAAATCTTTATTATATAGTGTCCCTTGGCTACGCACACCAGAGAGCAATTAGATTTTACCCTGTTTGAGGGATGGCACTCAGCCCACCATGTGGCCATTCCTTAATTTGACTGCTGCCCCCTTTAATAACTAGGTTCTTACGCAAAACCCACCTTATTTTACTTTTTTTTCTATTACTCAAGTAATGTTTGTTTGCAGTCTCCAAAACAGACACAAAACTAAAAGAGAAAGAAATGCACCCAAGCTACCAGATCCCCAAATCCTGGACAGGCTGTCAAGTAAGATGCTTACTTACAGCTTGTCCTTTTAGGCGGTGCCAGGATTACATTTCATCCTTTTACTACCCCTCTCTCCTCCCGCAAACATACCTTTGGCAAAGGTTGTCAAGTAGAAGTGCCTTAAATGGGCCATCTGCATGGAGTGAATTTCATCCACAAACCCCATTTACTGCTACTCCGTATTTGTATATTTTGTGCAGGAATCTTCTACTATATAATTTATGCAGTCAGTTCAAAAGTACACGGAAGTCATTAGATGAAGCTGAACATCTAGTCTACTCAGAATTACGTTACGGAACTCTTAGCAGCATCAGAAATGAAATTATCTGAGTCGCAACGGAAAAGGGAAGAAAGCATAGAGGGTCTTCAGTCAAATAGACACATGCTTTCCTTAGCTAACATTACGTATTTAAAGCTTGCTCTTTGAAAAATAAATTGAAAAAATAGTAATTGTAATGTCACATAGCATAGCATTTTTGCCATATGCTTTTTGGATTACTAAACTACTGCCTTAAAACGATCAACATGTCAAATCTTCATGGAAGGCAAGAAGCCTTAACCTATGCCAAAATAGCTGATGTAGATGTTGGGGAAAGCATAGCTGGGTGTCAAAGTGACCATCGCAGAATCCAAGTAAACTCCAATTAAAAAACCTTCTTGAACAATTATGTAAATATAAGCCATTAAAGAAATTATAACCTTCTATCTTTTCTCATGATTATGTACCTGTGAAAAAGAATTTATAAAAGAAACTCAACAAGAATGCTTGGTTTTGGTCATTTTATGTTTTACAAATCAGTATAAAGAAACTAGTGTTAAGAAAACCATCTTTTACTGTACTAGAAATGATGTTTGCTTGTAAATTTCTAGTTCTTACATGCATATAAAAATATACCACAGATAATTATGTATGTACGTTGATCAATTTATGTTCTCAAAACTGCACAC
>NW_010132659.1:0-8826 GCF_000699245.1 Pterocles gutturalis
GGTCTGGGCCTACCTCCCGCGGCGTCTCCCGGCCCAGGCTCTGGGAGCGGGGCAGCCCGGCCAGACCGTAGCGTTGTTCCCGGTGCAGGGCGGATCTCGGGCCGGGGGCGATTGCTGTCTGCCCGAGGAGAGGAATAGGCGGCTTTAAATGGCGTCCCTCTCGGGGGGGTTCATAAACCTTTTAAAGTCAAATCGGAGGGTTTGCTCTCTCTGGGAGAGCAAGACTTGGCTGGGAGGCTGCCGGGCTGGTGAAATGCCTGGGAAAACGTGTTTCCAACGTGGACTGATAATGCCTCTAAGTATACAAGTGTTGAAGGCAAGAGAAGGAAGAGTGTATTTCTTACTTTCAGCCGAAAGGAAAGAAGGCCAAGGGCAAGAAGGTGGCACCGGCCCCTGCTGTAGTCAAGAAGCAGGAGGCCAAGAAGGTTGTCAATCCCCTCTTTGAGAAGAGGCCCAAAAACTTTGGCATTGGTGAGTAACTGGATATTTGGGCTACTTGCCCAAATGTTTGGTTTTTTTCTTTGTTTTATGGACAGATGTCTGAATTGTAAGTAACATATTGTAGTAAACCTGTAGGGTGGAGAGAGTGATGAAGGCAGTTGCCTCGCTGCCTGCCATTAAGAGTGGTCCTTCATTAGGTATATGAAGGTGGCTATGGACAATTTGCTGAATTTCCCGTATTGTATGGATTCATTATGTGATTCTGTTGTGATGAGTCTTGCCCTTTTGCATGTGGTGTGGTAAATCAATTCAGACTTCTGTAGTGCCATTTTTGTATGGTGTGCAGATGATGTGAAAGAATATTTGCTATCTGAGTGATAGTGCTGACATATCACCACCAAGATCTCTGATGCACTCCTGCCTATTCCAGGCTGTTGCTGTCTGGGTTTGGAACAGCTTTGAGTTAAAGTCTGTATTTTTAGGACAGGATATCCAGCCAAAGCGTGATCTCACACGTTTTGTGAAATGGCCACGCTACATCAGACTGCAGCGCCAGAGATCCATTCTTTACAAACGCTTGAAGGTGCCTCCTGCCATTAACCAGTTCACTCAGGCTTTGGACCGCCAGACAGGTAAGGATGCACCCCACAAAATTCTCTTTGACTTGAGTCATTAATAGTATATGCCTCAGAGAAGAGGAAAGAAACCAAAATGAGACTTAAAGGTAAGGTGGAGAGTATCTTTAGAAGCATTTTAGGAAGGCTTTAATAGTGATCGGGGTGATGTGAACAGCAAGCTGCTGTCTGAATTTACTGGCTTAAGTCTTGATAGCTGCTATGTACTTTGAAAAGGGAATAGAAAATACCAAAGCTCCTACTTAATGACCCAAACCCAGAGTTCTCTTAACTGTATGCTTCCACTGGAGTCCATTCTTCTAGCTTGATCTAGAACATGTAGGGTTCTTTTAACTGTGTAAACAGATAATTGAGAAGTCTGCCTGAGTGCAGGCTTTGGGGGGAAGCCAGCATCCTGCAAGCTGACATTGAAACAGGGGAAGAAAGAACTCCAGGGTCTTCTGTGAATGAGAAAATAGTCTTTTTTCCAGGTTACAGTGTCTGTGCAAGAAACTTTGGACCTGTGCAGAGTAACTCCCTTGTAGATGTTGCCAAACAAGTTGCTTGCTTTAAATGAGAAAGTACATCACCACCTTTAACCATAATTGATGTGGGGGTCCACAGGCATTTCCTCATCCAAACAGTGAAGGAGCTCTCATTGCGAACAGAGGTGCACATAAATATGAGCTCTGGAGGCACTCCGCTAGCTCCGCTCTTGCACTGTGCAAACAATGCTAATCTCTTGCCTAAATACACTTGATGACAACCACCAAGATTGCTGATGCACTGTGGTCTTTTTAAAACTAATGCTTAGATTTTCAGGTTATGCAGCTCACTAACTAGCAGATGTTCTCTTTCAGCTACGCAGCTTCTGAAGCTGGCTCACAAATATAGGCCAGAAAATAAGCAAGAGAAGAAGCAGAGGCTGCTGGCTCGTGCTGAGCAGAAAGCTGCAGGAAAGGGCGATGCACCAACTAAGCGGCCGCCGGTCCTCCGAGCAGGTAACTTTGTACGTGGACTTGGCTGCTTGCACATATGGGAGCGTGGTGCTTTGTTAGAGAGAAAACTGGCGAGTTGGTGCTCTGCTCCAGCCAAATGGGATTGGACAAGCTATTGCAATGATGTATGAATTTCTTCACCTGAGCTCAAAGTGAAGAGCAAAATAGACGAGCTTTTTAACCCTGAGCTTTAGCAAATTGTCCATGGAGTATCTTCTGTGTGCTACTGAATGGATGTGAAAAATTGTCATAACTTTCATAATGAAGCTGCACTATTGAATCTGAGCTGGTTGTAGGAGGCTTATATGAAAGCTCTGAAAATAAACTGAGCTGAATCAAAGCTTACCTATAACTTGCTTTTTCAGGTATTAACAGTGTCACAACTCTGGTAGAGAACAAGAAGGCTCAGCTTGTAGTTATTGCCCACGATGTAGACCCCATTGAGGTAAGCACGCTCACTGGTACATGTTACAGGCTACCTGGGTAACTTAACCTGAAGTTAGAACTGGGCTTAGGGTGAAAATGCATTTTAGGACAAATTTATTGTGTGAAAAGAGAATGCATAAAAAGACGCATTTACCATAACTGGAATACTTATGCATGTTCATGGTTGTGCTGCCATTACAATGAGGCTTGGCCCTTGCAATGATGTATGAATTTCTTCACCTGAATCAACAATGAAGAGCAAAACGAGCTTTTTAACACTGAGCAATTGCCACAGCCCAGGCTGATTTAACAAATAAAAAGATGTTTTCCGTCAGTTATACAGCACACTCTGTTTCTTTTCAGCTGGTGGTCTTCTTGCCAGCTCTGTGCCGCAAGATGGGAGTGCCATACTGCATCATCAAGGGCAAGGCCAGACTGGGGCGGCTGGTCCACAGGAAAACTTGCACTTCTGTTGCTTTCACCCAGGTTAACCCGTAAGTATTCTGTGTGCTGACTTGATTCTCTCTAGAGGGGAAAGGAAAGTGCCTGTAAGCACATAGGGCAGATGGGATAGCAAAGTGGGGTCTCTAAAGTAGTATAACTAAAATACTACCTCTGTAATGTCTAATGCAGATGTCCTTTTGTATGGAGAGCTCTAATCATATCCTTAAGATACAGATTTTTGATTTACCAAAGCAGATGGTTACTATAAAATACGTGGATGGAACTATTAACCTTACTCTGAGCAGTGCAGGTTCCTAAAGTATTGATGGTGGGTGTGGTTAACCCTTTGCAAATGATGCTTATGCTTAACCTGAAAAATCACGTTGCCACTATGAGCTCTTAAATCCTGAGGCAAAAGATGAATGGGAAATGTTAACTTGAGGCTCTAAAGGAACTGAAACTATCACCAACAGGGAGGATAAAGGAGCCCTTGCAAAGCTGGTGGAGGCTGTCAAGACCAACTACAATGACAGATACGATGAGGTAAGATTCTCCCTGCTGCTAGCCTTGTCTAACAGTTATAAACTGTTAACATCCCTAAAAGCTTCCCAGTGAAATGCAAGTTGAGACATAGTGACATCAGCTTTTATCTCTGCGCTGCCCCAAAACGTTGTTCATTGTTCATCCCCTAGTTGAGGGAGCTCTTCCCTGCATGCATAAAGGAGTAGGGTTGAGGAACATGATTAAATGACACAGTAAGAGACTGTATGAGGCATCTAACCTGTTCTCACTTCTTTGCAGATCCGTCGTCACTGGGGCGGTAACGTCTTGGGTCCAAAATCAGTGGCTCGCATTGCTAAGCTTGAAAAAGCCAAGGCTAAAGAACTGGCCACTAAGCTGGGCTAAAGATGTACTGGTTTGCTACCATGTTTTCTGTACATAAAAAGAATAAACCCCCAGGTGAAGTTTCGGTGGTCTCACTTAATGGGAGTGTTCCAGGCAGTGGGTCGCACATTAGCGTTTGTGTTATTTCTGTTTGCCTTCTGACAGATGTTTGAATAGTGCTGCACAGAAGCAGTTGCTTAGAGCAGGTTCTTGGAACCACTGCTGTTAACTGCTTGTCCTGTGCTGTAATTCCTCCCCGAACACATAGCCCCTCAAGAGCAGCTCAGGCACATGCTGTGTGATCATAAAGTTGAACAGGATGAGTAGGTCTGGCTTTAAGCCTAGCTTGCTCATGCAAATATATCTCATTGGAAATAGCTGTAGCTCATCTCTATTAGTACTTAGTCACAGTATGGGTGCTACTGGGTGTTACAGTACTTAACCAGGTGGGGATCTCCTCTGAGGAAGTCTGTCCTGGCTCTTTCAGGGCAGGAATGGTCAGTGAAGGCAGGCTGAAGGGGTGGGAGAAGAATCCAGACCTTGTCCTTCTGTTCTTTCCTGACTGCTGACTTGGTCTTGTGGCATTGTGGGAGGCTACTGGCCTTGGTAAGACTCCAGGTGAGGTAGCCATTTGTTATTTTTGCTAGCCCTCGTCATGCTCTTGCAATGAAAGTCACAGGCTGCGTTACCCAGTTAGACTTGAGTATGCGGAGTAACTTTTAATTGAAGTCTGTCACTGCTAAGATGTAAGATGCACATTGCAAGTCACAAGGCAAGCACCTGTAGGCCCCCTTTATTCTGATGTAAGTCCTGTGAACCACTCCTGAATTCAGGAATGACTACTAGCTATAAAAAAACATTCACAAAATCCCTTGCCCTCTTTTAGAAAATACAGCAGCGAAGAAGTTAAAACGGTGTAGCTTACAATCAACCACAATAGCAAAATTTATCCTTGAGATTCCTAGTGAAGCTGATCAACAGGCACTTCAGTGCTTCTGAGCAGCCAGCATTGCACTGGTAGGAGCTCAAAGTCTGCATCAGTTGCGTAAAGTCGATTTGCAGGTTGATAGCTGCACAAATTTACTGAATGTGTTGCCCTGAAATTCTGGGTGCTTCAGTTATTCAGGACTGACCAGAGTGCTGTCTTCTACAAAAGTCTGCTCCTGACTTGTGGTACAGAAGAGATCAGCCCTTCCCCTCACAGAGGTATCTTTTGTATAAATTTTCTGTACCACAAGAATGAAGTTGCAGCACATAAGCCATACCTATGAAAGAAAAAAATCATAATTTACGTTCTTTTCAAGATGGACTGGACCTCCTTAAGTCAGCAGCAGTGCATTAACAAACAATTATTTCAAATTGCTGTACAAATGTCACTTAGGTTAAAACTTTAGGCTTTTGTAGCTTAAGAGCTCATCCAGTCTCACTGGTGCAGGAGCAGGGATGCCAGGCAAAGCTTTACATTCCAAAGAAACACAGGGAAGGTCAGTCGGGCTCTGTCTGGGTAACTCACCAGGTGATGATGTACTGCATGTGCTCGTTCCGCAGGCTCACTCGGGTCTGGCCTCCGATGGGCCCCCCTGGGACTGTGCTTCCTAGAGGCACAACACAGGGCAGAGTTAAATCTGTAACCTGCACTGTGTGGAGCTGCCCTGGCTGTGAGGAACGGGATGAAGCTGGTAAGTGGTGCAGACACCTGGCTCCTCAGGCAGCGGTGTTCCCACATCACCAGCACAGCCAGAGCTGTGGGGCAGGCGGCCCTACAGCCAGGGGCTGGTTGTGCTCACGGCATTGAACACCACCTGCCTCTTCCCTTCCCAAGGGCTGCCCATCATCTTCAAAACTATACCTAGCAGAGTACACACAGAAAACAGAAAGATGCATTTCTTTGTAGACTCAATGCTCTTAAAGGTCTTTTCCAACCAAAATGATTCTATGTTTCTACCTTTCCAAGTGCCCAGGGGAGATAACTAACTGAACAGGAAGAGAGGCTGACTGATGTAAATTGGAGGTGGAATTGGGTTCCTCTGTGACTTACTGAAATCTGCGTCAATAAAGATGGGCTCAGCGCCGGTCACCTTTGCCATAGCCTCCAGGTCACGGTAGTGCCAGCGGTTTTTCTCAATGTTATTCTCAGGCACAAAAGGTTTCCGGGTTTCTGATAACCTCACCACCCCAGTGAGATCAATTTCATCTTCAATCTGAAGAGAAGTGCAGAGGAGAAAAAAAGTGATCTTTCAAGACTCGCTTCATGTTCTGGCTTACCAGGTCCTGGTAGAAAAATACAGCACTGGCAAGGTCTGATTAGAAATCAGCTGGTCGTGCCCTACAGTGAGGCAGGTCTGTAACACAGCAGGGAAAAAGGCAGATCAAAAGCATCTCCTTGTTTGTAAAAAAACATTATTAACAAAAAGGTGGGAAGAAAAGGTTTATCTTCTTTGAGAAGTGCAATGACTCTCATTTAAGTAACTTCCCAGGATGCTGAACAAAAGGCTACTACCTTCCTTGGTTTGACAGCAGTGCCTCTGGGCAATCCCAGGACAGAAAGCAGTATTCCCTGTATCCCCCTTACCTGTCCCTTCAGCCTGGTCTCCGGTTTCAGTTTCTTTTTGGGCACAAATCCTCGGTTGACTAAAATTGTGACCCTGGAGTTACATAAAGAAATATGGCTCATGAGTGAAAGAAAATTTGGTCTTGCTGCTGCCTAGAACTAAGTACCAAAGAAAGAAGGAACCCATATGTTTGGTGCCACTTTTTTTGTCATCTGAGTGCACGTTATAAGGGAATTCAAATAAAAATTAAAGTCCAGCCTCAGTGACCCAACAGACTGCAAGAGGTATGTTTAAGAGAGAAGGAGAGACGTATATAAACCCAAACACCATGATTCAGCTTTTCAAAACAGAAGTAAGCTGTGCATATGAACCATGGCTTTTGTCTTACCCTAGTTCTGTGCAGTAGAAAGGAGTAATGACATTGGCTCCATTTTCCGGGTGGGATGTCAGCCGCCCAGCTTCTCTGGCTTCTCGCGCAGGGTCCACAAGTGACCGTGGCAAAATATAGAGCTCCTTGGAGTGGTCGAAATGCCCTCGGACCTTCACAGGTCTGTACTCCAGTTCCTTCAATTCCATGGGACTGCAGGGAAGAAGATGAAAACAAGGTCATAGCTACAATAGGCAAATTAAATGAGAGGATTTTATCATGGGGTTCTTCTTTTCCCTCAATGGTTCACTCTAGGGCCAGCCAGCAAATACAAACAGAAGACAAACACCTCATGGAATAAGCAGCTAGCTTACTATTTTATTACTATCACGGTGGATCAAAACAAGATGATCATGAGTATCTAGAGAGCAGTTCTCTTCCATTATATTGGTAACCTAGCACAAATTCAATGACACACACTCCTGATCAGTGGGTAGATACGCTGCACGTACATCCAGCCAACAGGGAGCGTTTCCTTCCTATCCCAGACCATGAAATAGAACTGAACTGTTTTGACAGTTGTGCCATATGGCCAAGTGACCTTAAAAATCTCACATCTGACACAACTGCTCCACACTTGGGGCAGGGCCAAGTGCTCCTTCTCCAGGAGGATTACATACGGTATGAACTACATACCACATTCTCCTGAACAGAGATTCATCCTTTTACATACATTTAGAGTATCCTGTAGGGAAGTGTTCACTTATTGTCTTACTAAAAATAAGAAAATTAACGGGATGTCTAATTTGCTTCCATGTCCTGATTCCCACTGCATTCCTTCATTTTCATGCAGTTTAGTTTAGTACAAGCTCATGAGTGCAGGGACCGTAGCTAATATCCCCAGCACACTGCCAGTGCTCTGTAACATAAACTGTCTCAGCGTCCTTACTCTAATGTCAGAGGGATGGGCTCTGATGTAAGTCTTGATGCCAGTTGTGCAATCAAATCCAATTTCCACTTTCGTCGCTGAACCTGGAAGTACACAAACACAAAAGCAATTCCCTATGGTAGAACAGAGCAACGTAATAACCCCAGCAAGCCTTAAAATATTTGTCATAAATTTCTCCTCAGAGCTGGACTAAAACAGTAATTGGAGATACAGAAATGGAGGCTACTAACCTGAATTTGAAGAAATATCTATACTCAAACAGAAGTGTAAAAAATAAATATCTCTCCTTTAAAGACTTACAAATGGACACTTGGAAAACAGAAAGGTAAAATAACAGGAAATCTTTATGTGATTTGAACTAGATTAAACAGCCACAGATAGAAAAATCCGACAGCCCTCAGGTGCTCAACTCTTGAAGAAATGAAATATTTGTTCGCACCTGCCAAGTGCCAAGACAGAACGTGGTCAGAGGGACCAGCAGAAGGCCCCATTTGAGTACGATGTCCTCTCCAGATGCGTCAGCAGCTGTTGCAGAACTTCGTGGTCTGCAGAACCTCAAACAAACATCTAGAGAAAAACAGGATGAGAAATAGGATTTCTACAGGAGAGGAAATGCCAAATTACTGCAGAAATTACACCTCTTAGTGTAAGGTTGAAACAGGGCAGAAGCACAAGCAAATCTTTTCTTACCTTTAGTCTGCTGGACCAGGCCAGAACCTGCTTTAGTTAGGGGATACCCAAAAAATGTTCTTCTGATCAAGCAATGCGATACCTATGAAATAAGAAAGATCCTTTCTAGTGTGTCTGCTTTGTAAAATTTGTATCTACATGATATCAGTTACCTCAATGATTGCAATATATCATTGGGTAAACAAAATCTAAGTCTAATCTGAGCAACCACCTGTGAAACACTATGAGTTAGGTTATAATTAAAAGAAAAAATCAAATTCCAGTTACAGAGCTGACTACAGCACAGCAAATGATCTATCCCTTTCTGTCCACGCCATCACCAAACGCACACACCCTCTTAACTTGTTCTTGAAGTAACTGCCAGCCAGGCACCTGCCCTCCCCGCTTCCTCCCGCCGCCCCGCAGAGCCACAAGGACAGATTCAGTCTTTTTGCCACCGATTCCGCTCCCTTCCAGCGCT
>NW_010132660.1:0-3822 GCF_000699245.1 Pterocles gutturalis
CAGGGGCCACCACTGCAGCCCCTCCCTTGGTACCAGCAGAGCTGGAGTCAGGGGAAACCTTCAGCAGCTACTTACAGGAGCCATTACTGTGGCCCCCCCCTGCTACCAGACAATCCCCAGCCCACAAAACCACAACTGTGCACTCACAGACCTTCATGTGACCTCCCATCAGCCAACCCCATCACTTCTGAACACACACAACTGTGTAGAAGTGCTCAGCTTTGGCACTAGAAAAAATTCACAGAACTGCTCTTCATATAAAGAAAATAAGTATACCTACTGCCCTGGCAATATTGCTGTGCTGGAATAAAAGATAAAAGGAAGGTATGGAAAATTAAGGTAAAATGAATTATTTAAAACACTCACTAATATTTCCAATCTAATTTTGTGTACTAAGATTTTTCCATAAAATTCTGCCCTTCTAGAATAAAGAACAGAAAATACTTGAGAGATGAATTATTTTCCATGGCCCCTTCTAAGTCATGAAAGCATCTGGGAGATTTCTAGCAAGCAAAACAAAAGCAGTTTAATTTACTGCCCCAAACATAGTACCTGTGTGCTCTCTAGAGTCCTGAAAAAGCAGATATGTTCTCAGAGGAACCAGTTCCATCTATCTGGGGATGATTTTTCAATTAAAAAAAAACATAAATCAAGAGAGAAAATATGCAGGATGACTCTGCTGTAAATTTAAAGAAAAAAAAATACTAGGAATTGGCTTAACTTTATCTAAAATAAATGTGGAAGCTGTAAATACATTGACTGGAAAAATACCCTGAATAAATCTACTGTTCCTCTCATGCTGGCTTTCTGGGAGTGACAAATCACTTGACATAACACTTACTCAATTTCATACAGTTTGAAAAACCTAATAAAGTATTTTAAGCAAGGGAGATGGTATGAAACCTTTGCTGTAATTAGAGGGGAGGATGCCCCTGGTATGCTAAGAGATGAGCTGAACAAGTTTAATTCCAGTTTATGATTAAGAAAAAGATGCGGATGAGTTGCTGCATTTGCAGAGTTAAAGTCTACTGTATATCACAACAGCATATTTATGAGCAACACAATGTGATGCTCTCATTCACTCGCAAAGCAAATGGCGTACACAAGCCAACAGCAGTCCCAGACTCAGGGGTATCACACACTACTTCAGCTTCCAGTTTACTATAAATAAATTATTTTAATTTGGAACAAGTGCTGCAAAATTTAAATAAGTGAACAATAAATACATAGTCATAATAAACTAGGAGAAATTATGCCTTTTCCCTGTCAATATCCTCAGTTATAATAGAACTTAATGAAGCATTTAAAATAAAACTATACTAAATACTTACTACCATAAATTTCCTCAAAAAACTGAAAAATAAAGAGGGCTAAAGTCCATAGTTAAAATAAATGGGCCAGATACTCCCTTCTAATCCAGCTCTTTACACAACCCTATCAGTGTATTAGACTTGCCAACAGTTTCAACAGCTGGGCTGCATCATGTCAATGTATACAGCACTGTGTTCCCACAAGATTCACTTAATCTGCTCTAGAGGGTTTCCTTAAATATGCCCTTTCCTTAAACACTTCCCAGGTTGTACATCTGAGCCCTCCCTCTCGTGAGAAGCAGCAGAGAATTAAATTCAGTGTTTCTTTCCTTGTTAATGCCTGGTGAGAACAGGACTGACAATACAATCGGGATTTTCCCCACTTTCCACTAATATCAATAATTCTGTAAGTTACACAGTGAACGGAGGTCACAAGTGGCAAAGTTCCCATCCTACAGCCCACCCCAGCAAAGATTTGATTGCCTGGCATGGAGAGGCTTACTGATGTTCAGTTCTTTAGTGGCTGTGTTACAGCTATGTTCCTGTCATCCGACAAGTACAGTCCATATGTTTGGCAGTTATAATATGCCTTCAGTTCACCTATCAGTCTTGAAATCTTGAAATTCCCTTTTATAATGCATAACCTCAACGTAATAGAATTTACAATGTAAATGGCACATACAGACATCAAGAGCTTTCCTAACAAAGTGCTTTATTTTGGCTATGATTACTTGGGAGGACACCAGAAGATATGGGAAATGGAATGAAACATAACTCTCAAAACAGCTGTGAACTTCAGAAATCATTTTATTTCTCTTTGAAAGTAAATTTCTTTGGAAAACATGTAAAGGCCACTGCTTTTTAAAACTCATTTTGCACTTCTGTATCCTTGAAAAACTTTTTAAATGTTAACTTGATTAAAAACTGACCACTCAACCTTGTCAAATGCTTTTCCTGCATGTAGAGACAAAGGAATGTATTGAGGTAGTAAATTATAATAATCCCATAATCCTAAAAACATGTTTACAGAGTTTTCATTTACTAATTGCAAAGGGAGTTGGCATTTAATTACTTTCTACAATCTCCACACAATATTTCTCTTTTGTCTTATCTTTTTAGAATACACATTTATTCTTTTTCTCAAATTACCTGGAAGACCCTAAATAACAAAAGATTTGTGTTTGTCCAGTGTGATGAAAGATTCCATTTATCTGTTATCTCTGAAATTTAAATATGGTATTAATTTATTTTTCCTGTTGAGATTCCATGTGAGTTTGCTCTTTGACAATCATGTTATTTATTTTGTATTTATTTTGTTTTCTTTCAAAGTTATTCAAGATTAATAAATATATCTCTCACAGCCTTGGCAGCTTTCCAGATAATTTTATTAATTTTAATTCTTACAGTCCATAACAGCAGAAAGTTCCGCTTTTCTTTCCACCTCCTTGGACCCTTGCCCAAATTCATATTCAAGACAAACTCACATTAAAGCTAAGAAACAGTTGCCAGAATAAGATTTTAAAGATTAGGTCAAAACTTTTCAATGCGTAAATAAACTGTCTGCACCAATACTGTTTCTCTTTTTATGCATGTATTTCTTAGTTAATGTTATGAAATATATTTTCACCAAAAGTATGCAAAAAGTCAAAAACACTTAAAATAGTTGAAAAGTAAAATGAAGTCACAACACTATATGGAAAAGTGTTCCCTGCATGATTTTGGAATATTGAATTCTGAAAAGCTGGAATTTAAAATGGAAAAATAAAAAGTTTTGCTGATGGAAAAGTATAGCGTTTTATTTTCCAAATTAATGCTCTTGACATTTAATGAAAACAAACAAAAAAACCCCCCTCAAACCACCTTTCAATGCAGAATCATACCAAAGGAAAAAGATCTATACTCAAATATTTCAAAGTCTGCTTCTTTGGATCTAATTCCTTACAACCTTGTGCTCTGTGTAAAGATTTTTGTGATGTTACCAAGTGCTCACCAGATCTTGGCAAAACATTTGTCATGAAATACACAACTAGCAATTAGCTGCAAAGTATAACCAAAACTGCTCATGCTACAAATAGTGTCTGTTGAATATTTTAAGGTAAAAAAAGGGGAAAATAGATACTTTTAAAACCTTAAATATTTTGGTTTGAATGTTTTTAGTTTTGAAATCAACCTGATTTAGAGATTGCTTTTAAATACAAGAATTTTAGGCAAAAGAGTTTCACTTCAATTCATAACCTTAAAATATTTTTACTTTTTGTTGTTGTTGTTTGGTTACAGAGCTGTGAATTCAGTTGTTCACACAGCTCAGCTGGCCCCGTATCGCCTAAAACAGTAGGGAATGCTTCAGGTAAACCCAGCAGTGTCTCCAATTCAAAATACCTTTGGTTTGATGTGTAGTGCGTAGAGCACATGTTTGACTGAAAACCTGCACAGCAGCTGTAAGTCATATTTAGGCACCGGGGAATAAATATTATTCTCTCCAGAGTTGTTGTAGTTTTGAAACACGCCCCCC
>NW_010132661.1:0-1068 GCF_000699245.1 Pterocles gutturalis
TATATATTATGTATATAAAATATTAGGGGTTTTTTTAACGATTGGTGAAAAAATAGTGATGTGCAGTGTAATTTATTGGAAATTTTCAAAAGAGATTGGGCAGATATATCTTTCTGCTAATACTCCTGATCCTGCCTTCGCAGGGGAAGCTGGAACACGCCGTCTCTTCAGTCTACTCTTTCTCCCCCGAATTAGAAATAGCAAATTTAACAGAGCTACTCCACATTGTGTAGGCAGAGACAGAGTGGGAGAAGGAAGTGAGAGACTATTTCAAGACCCCACTCATAAATGTCAGACTAGAATATCTATTGCTCTTTTTTTTTTTTTTTGAATTTTTTTTTTACCCCTCTAACGCAGAGAATGGTGGTTTTACTGGGATGTGGAAGAGTATTTATTTTCTGAAGGTTGATTTAGTCGTGTGGTGCAAATTCTATGGATCATCTGGACTTCTGCTAAATAAAAGAGCATGGGGGCAAACTCCTTCCATGGGATGCAGCCCCAGGATGAAATACGACAGGAGCGTTGGCATGCAGGGATACAGGCTCTTTAGGAAGGACAGGCAGGGGAGACGAGGAGGGGGTGTTGCCCTCTATGTCACAGACCAGCTGAAGTGTGTGGAGCTCCACCTGGGGTCAGATGAGGAGCCAACAGAGAGCCTGTGGGTCAGGATCAAAGGGAGGGCAGGGACAGGGGACATTGTAGTGAGGGTCTGCTACAGGCCACCTGATCAGGAAGAGCAAGTGGATGAGGCCCTCTACAGACAGATAGGAGCAGCCTCATGCTCACAAGCCCTGGTCCTCAACCACCCTGACATCTGTTGGAAGAACAACACAGCCCAGCACAGGCAGGTCAGGAGGTTCCTGGAATGTGTCGAGGACAACTTCCTTCTCCAAGTGATAGAGGAGCCAACCAGGAGAGGGGCTACGCTGGACCTTGTTCTCACCAACAAGGAAGGGCTGGTGGGGAATGTGGCACTCAAGGGCAGCCTGGGATGCAGCGACCATGAGATGGTGGAGTTCAAGATCGTCAGAGCAGTGATGAGGGCGCACAGCAAACTCACTACCCTGG
>NW_010132662.1:0-1220 GCF_000699245.1 Pterocles gutturalis
CGGTCCCCGCTCCGCCTCAGGGTTTCCCCGCCCGGGGTGCCACCTCCACCGGACCTGCCCCAGCCAGGGAAGGTCGGGACCCCATGGCTTGCCCCGTGCTCGGCCTCTCCGCGGCCACGCCGGCCTCCAGTGGGCCCGCGAGTGATCAGTGGGCACCCGAGCTCGAGTCAGTGAGGTTATGTTTAAGGTGACTTTGCTTGGAAGTAGGTCACTGTGTCTCTTGGGCTTTGGCCTAAGGTGCACTGTGGAGGCACTGTGCAGTATTGCTGCCACAATTAAGAGACAAGTGAAAACACTGTTTGCTTATTATATTTTTAATTATCTCCTTGTTTGCTTACATGAGTAGGTTATGGCTTTTTCTTTTCAATTTTGTTGTTTGCAGTCTAGTTTCTGTTACTGAGCAGGGCTGATACACACCTGCTGAGCAGCAGCCGCCCATGCAGTTCCTCCACTTTGCCCTCTGCCATTGAGACCATGTGAGGGGAAAACCAGAAGTGATGTGTGTTTATTCTCGGGACTCGTGCACACAGCTTTGTACACACAGATCCATTGCCAGGAAGCGGATCTGAAGTCCACGTAGTGAGTTTACAGCTAGGGAGGTTTACCTCCTGCAAGGCAGCCCTTGGCCACAGCAGACATTGGGCGGGTCAGAGAGGCCGGGAGTGTCCCCTTGGGCCTGGCAGCGGGCTCAGGCTTGGCCTAGGGAACCATCTCCAGGCAGGAGGTGGTAGTTCATGCTGTGTCCTCATAGTAACTGGCATTATTAATGCGTTTGAAACGATCCTTAAATCTTTCAGGAATTACTATTAGATAGGCATGGATGGCTTTTGGATTGGAATATGTTTTAATAACAAAGTAGAGAGAGCTGTCCAGTGCTTGGGACACACACAGTGGCAGGGCCCGTGAGCTGTCCTTACCAGCTCGTCACCTGAATGCACAGACACGGCCGTGCGGAAAGCAGAACACCAGTGACAGCTGCAAGTCCTGCTGTTACATAAGTGCCGCTAAGAGGAAGGGGAATGTGTACCTAAAAATAACTCCAGCTTGAAAGAACAGAGCTAAAGCTGTGGGAAGCAGGGCTTGGCTGTCCGGGGCTGCCTGTCTGATGGGAGCCGTGCTCCCGCATCCTCGCCTCCCCCGGGTCACGTCCTCGGGCTCTCCGGGCGGCCTATGGCCCGGGACATGTGTCGCTCGGGGCTCCCCCGAGCCTGCACGGCGCC
>NW_010132663.1:0-10529 GCF_000699245.1 Pterocles gutturalis
TCCCGCTTCCCCCGGCCCGGCCCTGCAGGGCGCTGAGCGGCTTTCCCAGAGCATCTGTTAGGAGAAAAGCGCCACAAATTCAAACGAACCCCTTATTCCTAGCCCCCAGCTCTGTTTCTTTGGTTCTGGCTCTCCTTCAGAGGTGAGCTGTGCAGGGTTGCACAGCATCCAAGAATGATAATTTGGGGGGGTATGGTGTGCTGTCTCCGCTGATGGACTCTCCGTCCATTCTTAAATGGCACAGAGCAAGGCGGTGTTATAACCACGGCATAAGCAGAGAACCTGTTGTCAGCAAATTCCCCATATTGCTTGACCATCCCAGGCAAACTCGGGACCAGAGGTTGGGGCTTCCTCCAGCTGCCTTCTCAGGCTCAGTGGAATCCTAAATCAATAAATAAATCAAACTCAGAAAAAAAAAATGATTTTTGGTATAAAAATTGATTTGACATGTGCTCCGCCCAGCTGATTTATTCTATATCATTCCTCTTTATATATAGAAGCAAAAGCTGAGAGGTTGCTTGATTTGCCAGCTTAGGTATATATAGCCAGTCAAAACTGGCGACACTCCACGAGGAACTTTTCAAATAGGGCAATGATCTATTTGTGGCCAAAGATACTTACTTCGAGAGGTATCAGTGACAAGAAGCAAAAAGCCGCTTGTTTGTTCGGACTGGGGGAACATGTGTGCGTGTAGAAAGGCAACGCTAATGTTTATTATGTAAAACTACACACAGAAGGGCTCCAAAATAGAAATGCCTTAATAATTATCTCATATTCAGTGCCATGTCCACTTCTGAACGCACATTTTCCATTGAACAGCTTCGTGCGTTCTCTCACGCATGGGAGTAGCTCCAATTAAACATCTGCTGACCCATCTATATCATCATCCTTCTTCACATCCTTTCTTCAGCCTCTCCTTCGCAGCAGCATGTGTAGGAAGCTCCACAACTGTCAGGCAGCTGGTCTGCCGCGACTACTGGGCATTGGATTTGTTTCTCGTGTGTTTCCCCATCTTTGATCACAGGGTGTCTCTCAGACTCGCCTGACAGGAGAGGGACTATTTTTGGCCTGATGTTCATTCGGCACAATTCCTGCTTGGTCCAGGTGCCAAAACGAGCTGCCGGCCTTTACGTGACCGTTGTACAAAACAGCAGGAGAGAGGACACCATCCCAAAGCCTCCCCAATGCCACTGGTCTGTACTGGGGCTTGGTGAAATGTCCGTACTGGGCATCTCTAGCACAAATTTTGACTGATAAATGCTTCAGTGTGACAGCCATGCCCTTAATGGGGCATGACAAATAGGAATTGTGCCTAAATGGGTAGGTCTCTTTCAGATCTCCAAGTGGAAATCAAAAAAAGACCCCGGTGAGTGTACCCAGCGGGAAACCTCCCTTGCCCGCCCTCTTCAAGGGCCTTACTCATCTTAAGTAAATGTGACCCCACCAATTTAATGGGATGGATTCGAGTGACCTGTGGTAGGATGTGAGTCGGGAAGCAAAATTTGGTAAGTGCTTAATTGAGGTTCTTGCAATTACTCACTGTATATACTGCTTAAAACCTCTTCTCTTCAGTGATCACTTTTTCCACAGGCAAAATATCCACCTTCCTTCTGCCACTTGTCTCGGTGGAGAGGGTACAGCCCAGTGCCACTCTGGAGGTGGCAACCGCTCTGTTAGAGGGCACATAATGCTCTGCCACACCAGGTCTTCTTTCTCTTTCCTCCCATTTTATCCTTCTTTCTGGAGAAGGACCTGGTAAAGCCATCCAATACAGTTCTTCACAATCACACAGAACATCGACCCTGCACCTTTACCCACCACCAGCCACAAGCCATTGCCCAACACCCTCCAGCAAACCTACGGCTGGTAGCAGAGACGACCAAAACCCACCGACTTTCCTTGCTATCGTCTGTCCCGAAGATGTGGAGGGATGGTTTGGAAAACCTTTCTGCTGGCATTAACCATCCTCAGGAAGTTGGGTGCAAAGCTCTAGCAGGGAAAATCCCAGCAGAGCGGAAGCGTCGCATGTGAATGTACGTCTGCACATGTGGATGTGGGACTGAAATAGCTCCCATCGCTTTCCTTACATTAATAAAAGGGGCTGGTGCCTGCCAATTCCATCTCCAGTTTCATCCCTCTGAAATATGTGCACTTTCACCAGCTGTATATTTGGCCCAGGGTAATTACTATAGTGCTAATTTTACTCGAGATGATGAAAGCGCTGGAACAGCCTAACCATATAGAGCGAGGAGCTACGTACAGCTGACCCGCTCTGCTGGGTCCTTTTTTGAGCAAAGGAAGGCATGACTTTGACTTGTGGATTTGCTCCTTAGGGAGGCTGCTTCTTACAAGAGTTAGCCAAAGCACAACTGAGGCTAGAGAGGAGCAAGGTCAAGGATACTTGTGTGCTGGAAAATAAAAGCACTGAGTACTGAAGTGTTGCCTTGTAGTAAATTACCTTATACAGATTAAATTACTCAAGTAGATCTGCTTCTTTTCTTTTCTCTTCTGGGAGAGAAGCCGCACCAGACACCAAAAGCACAAAGATGCTTGAAAGTCTTCTATTTCTCTCTGGACCTTCCAAAAGGATTCAAAGTCAATTGACATTTCTAATGAAGATTCAGAGCAGACATTTATTCTATCCAAACCAGTTCAGCTTGAAAAAATTACAGCAAAGTACAGTCAGAGGAAAAGCAATTTGCCAGAGCTTGAAGAGTGTGAATAATGCAAAGCAAACAGCTCTCTGCAGCACTCACTTGTGCTTTCAAACACGCTCACCTTCATCTGCACCCATCCTGCCTTCACCTGGCGGCTCTGGTGACCAGCAGCACGGATGGTGATTAAGGAAAGATGAGCTGCTTGGTGATTTCTCACTTCTGTAAGCTTGGAGGATTTATTTTTTTTTTTAACAAAAGACCCAGAAACGATTGGCATTGTTGGCACTCGATCCTAGCCCTGGAGTCACCCCATCAGGACAGGTGAACAAAGCCGGCCCGTTGTGCTCTGCTCTGGTCTGTTCTGCAGAGGGTTTTGCGTCACCTTTGCTGTCAGAGGGCACAAGCACCTTCCAGTACCGCAACAGGCGGCATGACGAGCCTCTGTTCATTCTCTTTGTCTCTTTGTCTCTCTCATTTTCTCTCTCCCTCTTTACTCTTTGCCGCTGACTGCCTCTCCATGTGATCTCTGGCCTTTGTCACACCAAGATAGTCACAACCTGGGTGCTGAACGTTCCCCCTGCCCAAGCCCGTTACCGATGCCCTCAGCAGGCATTTGGCTCCCAAGTGTGTGCTCAGAATAAAGTGGAATATGCATCGAAGTACTGCTCTGAATAAAGGCACTTTTCTGGTCTGAAGCCTCCGAGGAGGAATGTGGACTTCTTGTAACCAGCCTGTCTTCTCTGCGAGCTTCGGATGTTTCTGCAAATTGCTTCACACCGACAACAGGCTGCAGCAAATGCAAACTCCAGCCAGCCCAGCCTGCGGCACCCATCCGCGTGGGAGGAGAGCGAGCGCAGCCCTGGGAAACCTCCAGGGTCCTGGGACCTGTGAGGCCACCAGCGGGCCATGATGTCACCAGGATCCACAGCCACCGTGGACTGCAGCAACTTTGACATTTCATGAATGTCCACACTGATCTTTTAATACTTGAGGGGAAATGGCACAATCCTTTCCCCTCCAGGCTCTGTCACAAGGTTGCTTAATACGCATTCACTCAAACCATATCGGAGGATCAAAGCCAACTTTGGAAGAATTAGGGAGATTACAACGAAACACATGGCTCATGCCTTCTGAGGTGCAACATTTCCCAGAGCAAAACAGGGGAGAGCTGCAGATAGCCTTTCCCTCTGTCTGTGCATCCTCATCAGCCTGAAACAGAGCACAGGACGTGCAGCTTGGCCCCAATGTTAATGCAGGATGCCCAAAGGTGGATGAAGAATTCTTCTTCACCTGTGTGTCTGCATAGAAATGAAAGGCAGGATTCAGCCTGGAGGCACAAAATGGCATCAGAAAAGCAAATAAGCAGCACAAGAACCCGGCAGCAGAAGAAAGGAAGCTGTGGCATTGACTTGCTGGAGATTATTTCCTCTCTGACGACAGATTTTTCAAGAGACAGAGGTGTTTTAGTGGGTGAGCCTTGGAGGGCTGGTCCAAATAATCAGCCCAAAACAATATCAGGAAGCTTACCCAACGTTTTCATTTTGGTTTGGTTTTACTCATCTGTTCAAATTTAGTTTTGAGGGAAATTTAGCAAGGTGCCAGCTCATTTAATTTGTCCACCTCCTTCCCAGCCACGCAGGAGTTATTAGCAGGGCTGGACTGACATGTTGTGCCAACGATCCACTCCTCTGATTGCCCAGGCGCCGTGTCTCTGGGCAGGCTCTCCCCACTCAGCTTGGCTTCCCGACCGGGGAAATGTCAGCACGGGGGAGAAGAGAGGCTGCGATGGCTGGGACAGGTCCCCAGGCTCTCCCAGTCGAGATGGGACAGCTCTACGCCAGCTCCAGCAGCTCCAAGACCCACTTTGGTGCCCCTGCAGACCCGAATTGCTGCGTTCAATCAGAGCTGACAGTGCTTGGACACAGCCGGCACAAGCACACGTACCATCGCCTGCTCTCCTATCGGGTCAGCACCGCTGCCATCAAGATGGGAGTTCAGATTTGATGCAAGCAGGCACAGTGCTGGCTCCTCGGGAGACTTAAGCTTGTTTTCTGCTGTGTTTTTTTTTCCTTCCACAATGGCCAATGATCTAATTCTCTGTTTTTATCAAAGTTTATTTGCTTTCCAGAAGAGAAAATAAACTCTGATATTGTCATTTACGCTGTGGTCATGGACTTCAGGCAAATTTTGAGGTTCTGGTACAAACTGATAGAAAACACCGAGGACAGTTGAATCTAAGCTAATACACTACAATAAAAAGGGTGAGAAAGTAAGGACAGCAGTAGCTTATGCAGTGTTAATGCAAATCAGATGCTTCTGAGTTCATAAACGCAGTTTTCACTAGATACAGGTAGGTACAGGCAGGTCCACTGATAGGTGAGAGGTGATAAAGTCCAGTGATAGGAAAAGAGCACCAGCAGAAAGGCAACATGCACACTGCAATGCAGGAAAACCATGGAGGGTCTAACAGAGGCTCTCTGAGTCACTTCTGAGTACAGTGTTCTGCTGTTGGAAGCCGGTTTCATCGTGTACCCACATATTTCACATCATCTTTCTCTCGGGAACCGCCAAACGTCACCTGAGAACTTGAAGCTGCCCAACTCGAATGACTTTGCTGAACCAGGTTGTGCAACACAAATGGGTCAGCAGGAGAGCTGCAGAAAAGGCAGGTACTTTGCATTAATTTTGCTTAGAAAAGATGAAAGCTTTCCAGCTCTTTCTACTGCAATTGACTTTTTTTCTTGCCACTCCCTTTCCCATTGGAAATTCTCCACGTTTCCTCCTCTGGTGGCACACAGAGGGTGACAAAGGCCAAAGCAGATCTCTGCTTCATCCCTCCTCTTACAGCCAGCAGAAAATGAGAGGAAACACCAGTCTGTAATCATTACCCCTTCCTCGTCCTGCGCAGAAGACCAGCAGGTAGGTCACCGCCGTTTTTTGCTAACCAGAACATCGTTGTGCCAGGAAGGTTGGTGGCAAGATGCTGCAGGGGCAGAGCAGCAGAGCTGAGACACATCTTCACCCCTTGCAGCTCTCCCTGCCCTCACAACCATCTATAAGGATCAACTCATCCAACTCATCCCCAAGGAAGGAGGTTGAGGCTTCGTTCCTGCCCGCAGAGGAGGGTCCCAGCCTCTTCTGAGCAAGTAGATGACTTGACTACTGACAGCCCACAGTAAGGTGCTCATTGAAAAAAAAAAAAAAAAACAATATCTCCTCCCTTGAGAGCCCTCCTGCTTTCATACAATATTTACATAACCAAAAATTCACAAGCCAGAGAAATACAAAGATGTTCTTACCCTGTTCTGTTCAGCTGAGTGTGAGCCTGTGCTGATTTTAGAAAACCTGGCAGGCCAGTAACACTAGCAACGGGAGCTGTAAGGGAGAGAATGAAGTGTAGGCACACAGCTCTGTGTGTGTAAGTTGCTGGCTCTTAACCCTTTTCCTTCCAGGAATTGTCAAGTTCCCTATGTCAGCTCCATGGGCATGTTCTCACCACCCTGGCAAGTTTTATTAACCATTAACTCCCTTTCCCTTGAGACATCCAAAGAATGGGAACTATGGAAGATCACTAGATAACTTTGAGATTAATAGGAAAAGATTAGCCTCATTAACATGTAATTGCTGGGTCAGTTTTATCACTTATACTAATGTCCTTCTCATTAATCCAAACATACGTTCCCCACCGCCACCTTTAAGGACAAATTGCCAGAGCTGACTGATGGCTGGAGGAGGAAAAATATAGAATATTGCCATGTCACAAACAATGCTGGATGTCCCTGAAGTTTATTGCATTTCTGAAATATTATCCACAATCCTAAACTGTGAGAAAATAGATCACTAAAGGGTAATAGAACTTTCTTGCTACAGCAAGGCTTCTAGAAAATAAAGAATGTGCCAGCTGTACATTAAATAAGAGATTAACATTTCCTAATCATTTTCAGGCCTCTGACCCTGCAGAGGTAAGCATGTGTTGAGAGCAGAGACAGCTCCCTTTTGGCCAACAGGTATTTATCATCTCTTGTTGGGTCTGAAAGTCTAGCTGGAAATTAAAGGTCCTTTAAATTAGGCATCTTAATTTATTGAGAATTGAGCCACATGCAATACAGTGTTGGAAATAAGCCTTCTTTGGCAGAACTTCTTGGGTTGCTGTTGGATTGCTAGTTCTACACAGTTACTGTTAGCTGTGGATTACTGCTTGAAATTCATTATTTCAAGATTTCTGCACCTTGCTTCCCACACCCACCATCTGCAGTAGAAAAGACTGAAAGCATGTACTTAATTTTTATTTTTTTTTCCAAAATATAGTCACTGGCTGGTGATTTGACTTTAGAATAAGGCTAAATAAGCCAGCCTGAAAACTTAAGCAAAGATTTTGGACGCAAGGTGTCTCAGCAAGAAAGAGAGAGAAAAAAAAAAGGTGAATGGTGTGTGAGGTCCACTATTCTCAAATATATAAAAAAATCCAATTTCCTACGTCATATTTCACCCCTTCTACAAACAAACACATTATTCTGCAATATAGCCGTGTCACTGGCTGCACATCTGTATATCCTATTTGCTTGCAAAGTACGAAATACATTTATTTGCTCTCTCAAGTCTTATCAAACGTGTAACCATCTCTCTGTGGAATTTTCATTGGATTTACCCATTCCTTCTATTACCAGTGTGGCTTCGTTTTTCCTTGGAGATCCCAGCATTAGACCTATAGAGACTCAGCTAATGCCTAAACCCCAGAGATTTACTGTGAATGGGGAAACCACCTTTTCCTGGTGAATTTTTTCCAGTTGACTTAATGGTTAGAGAAGAAAGGCTAACTTATGCCAGTTTACATGCATGGAAATGGCGAGACAAAAAAAAAAAAAAAAAAAAAAAGCCCAACGTGTTATTTACAGTGTTTTTTCTCATCTTGGGGAACCGACTGCTTTGATTCTATCAGACCATGTTTTCTTTGCAAGTACAATACAATTAAGTTATTTTCAGCTGGCAATAAAATCCTTGAGAACCAAAGCAGATTTGGCCACTTTAGGAGATGAAGACTAATGCAATCTGATAATTAGGTCATTTCACCGCCAAGACAGAGAAAGCAATTTAATAACATCTCCCGTGCAGTAAGACGGGGGCTAAAGCCTCTGGTCCCAGCTGGCGAGGACTGTGCCTGCAAGACAACGCTCACATTTGCTGCCACGGGGCATCTGCAGATCTCTGCAAGACTAGGGGCTGCGATGGGCAAAGGGGAGAATGATGCTGGAAAAAAGAAAATGTGGGGAGAAAAAGCCCCTTCCTTCACTGATGTGGCCTGGATGAGATTTGTCTAAGACAAAGCATCCTGCTCTCCGGCTGGCTCCTTTTTTTTTTACACCACCTACATGGGTATGAAATACAAATGTTCCTTTCCCTTGGTACCGTCTCTTCTGCAGATAGTGGATCTTGTCTTGAAAACTCCTCAGACTATGACCATTCTGCATAACTCTTCTAATATTTCAGGCTCTGTAGAGAGGCAGTAAGAGACTTCTGCAGCTAGACTATGTTAGATTAGAAAACCATTGAGAGAAGAAAAACAAATCCTTGCTCACTCTCGAGGGTTAAGTTTTTCAGCTGTCACTCACCCTCTTTGTCCTGGCTTGTTGCAACAGGAAAGGGTTTTTTAGAAACTTTTCTTGTAAATTCAACTTCCCTGTTTGGGGGGGTTTGGAAGCACTTCTCTTGCTGAAGTCCATGCAGACGAGGGATGGCTTTGTTACGGTTCTCGTTATCCCTGTGATAGATTAGAATCGATATTTCATTCTAACAAGAGCTTTCTGGGCAGAGCTGTTCCACCTTTAAAAAAAAGCCGTAAAATAGTCGTGATGTATATGCTCTACCCTTCCTCAGTAGGAAATGCTAAATGGCTTGACCTGCAAGCCTGTACTACTGTGAGTAAGTCTTACTCATATCTGCAGATCTGGGATCTCTGGGTCTGGGAGGTCTGTAGTCTTTATCAGTCGGTTTGCATGAGTAAACGCTGAGTAAGAGTCTACAAGCTCAGGCTGTAATCTGTAATATCGTGTGGATATTGTGCAGAGATTTGTCGAGCCCACCCCCCAGCAAACAGCGTGTATTCTCAGCGGAGCATCTCTTAGCAATAGCGCATCACAGCTCTACTTTATTTCACTTACATACCGATGAGCACATCCTTCTTCATGATGGGTCAAATTGCTGCTATTTCAGCTGCTCATGGGAAGCACACATACACTCAAAGAAATGAGATATTTTTTTCTCTGATATAGGCAGATGAACTGTGTAGTATTTGTGCCTATGGCTTTCAAATCCTGTGGATTTAACTATCTTCATCTTACTGAATTAATAAAATAATGGTAGTCATTCCCTGTCATCGATTTCTTTCAAGGTTTGTCACTCATAAGAAACTTACCCATGTTCTTCCACTTAAAATTGAACAGAACCACCCAAGAATAACTCATCAAGAGTACAACTGCCCAACAAGCCGGATTGCTCAATATACACCAAGCACTTGTCTTTTCTTCCCCTCTCTCCATCATGTCCATTTTGCACATCCTGCACACAGAGCACTGGGGACTTTTAAACCCAGCTGCACTTGGCCATTGTATTTGTTGCTGCAACAATGCGGTGCTTCCTCATTCAGAGTATGGGGAACTCGGTAAGTACTGTAAGTGACAGCAATGGCAGGCAGTGGAAACTGTTCAGCAGCAATATGTGTTCCTAAAGCCTTTACTCCATGAAAAAACATTTGGGCAAAGCCTTTAAAGACAGACAATGTCAGAGTCACAAACTTACAAAACAAAGGAGGAGGAGGAGGACAGGTTAAGCAACCACGAGTGGCTGCAGGCACCAGCATTGCTGTGGAAAGCAGGGAATTGTATTTAGAGCCTGCTCTGGATACGGTAAGAAACTCTCCGGAGGAGAATGGCTGACCCACTTGGTCCAGGTTATCCCTCAGCAGCTTTGGGCAGAAGACCTGGCTGCCGATGAACGCTCTTGCATCCCAGAAGCATCCCCAGCACCCTTTTTCTGGGTATTGTGGAGGCTCCTGTTGCAGCCCTGGGTGCAATTCAAGGTGTTCACACCAATTTCTAAAGCCTTGTGCACTCTGCAGCCCTTGCCTTCAGCAGCCACCTCCCCTCGAAGTTTTCCAGCACAGCTCACAGGGCTCCCTGCTGCATTTCAGCTGTTTAACTCAGCTTTCCGAGGGCAGCAGGAGAGCGTTGCTGCCGCGGACACCTGCCTCGGAAACTAACACCCTTGCACTGTCCATCAGAGCTGGAGTTTGGCAAACTTCAGAGTGTGCTTACAAGGCTGTTTTTGTTCCTGCGAGGCTCCCAGCCAGACATTTCATCCTTGTTTTCTTTGTCTTAGGCCACGTCCACTGTAGGGTGGACAAGCTATTAAAAATCAGTTTGATTTCTGCCTATTTCAACAGTCTGCGGATCGAGCTGCCACAAGGTGATCTATGAAACAAAGAAACGGATCCTACGTCCTGCAGC
Source organism: Pterocles gutturalis (assembly GCF_000699245.1). NCBI lineage: Eukaryota > Metazoa > Chordata > Aves > Pterocliformes > Pteroclidae > Pterocles > Pterocles gutturalis. The sequence goes on from NW_010132663.1 coordinate 10,160, forward strand.
CAGGCAAATACTCCTCTTGCTTCCAGCCTAGCTGCGAACCATCTCCGTTCAGGGATCAAAGCTCTCGTTTTGGAAGGGACACTCGATTTCAGCGAAAGAGAAGGATGTAAGGTCTCATAGCTGTGCTGTGCTATACTTGACTTGCTCCTAGCGTGTGTTAGGGTCTGGAATTTACGATGAGACACCCCGCACCTTCGCATTTCCCTTCACTGCCATAAAGAAAGGAACAAAAGGAACAAAACTATTATTATTTTTTTTCCCTTCTATTTTTCCTGACTACCCGCACACCAGCCCTAGACAAGAAACCTGCAGCAGCGAGGGGCACACAGCTCCCACAACTTCCCAGTAAAGTTTTGCAAAACCCTTTCTC
>NW_010132664.1:0-30890 GCF_000699245.1 Pterocles gutturalis
AATTATTCATGACTTGTATTTTCCTAGTCTCTTATTTTTCTTTTTCCTTAGGGTGCATGGAGTTCTCTACAGTGGTCTTTATGGGGAAAAAAATAGTTGTGGAATGAACTTCAAATGATTTTGCTCACGGCGTTAACAGGGCGAAATTCATGAGGGTGGTTGCCTGCTATCCCAATTCTTTCTGCAGAATGTTGGCTTTTGGTTAAAATGGTTATACTGCTAGTCCTCATAGGGTGCACTGATAATATGGATTTTCAAATGTGAACAAATGTGAAATGGAGAAGTAGTGTTTTGTTGTATCTGTGCCAGACAGACTGAAACATTATCTGTGAGCAGCATAACTTCCTCTTATTGCAGAGGCAGCCTAGAGTTCACTGTCATCATTTAATTCATTATAAAGGCATTAGGCGCTATTAGGCAGGGGATGAATAATATCTAAAACACATAGAGACCTTTAGACCTTGTAAAGATGTCAGAAACCAAGTAGTTTGTACTTAAGATAGCAAAAGAAATGTTAAAAAAAAAAAAAAAAAAGGAAAAAATATCTCACAACATGTTCCATAAATTTGTCTGCTGCAGTTAGTTCCTAACAAAGTTTTAGGCATTTGAGTTCAGATCAGGGTCATCTGAGAAACTCAGAATCTCTCCTTCTGCACTTGTCTTCTCCTCTGAATCTGGGTGAATTTTTCTTTCCTACACTCTATTTCTTTCTCCCTCATCCAACCCTGCAGTTAACCATTGGCTAAACTTTGTTTTCTCTGTGGCCCTTTCCTCAGCAAGCTTCCAATGCTGCTGGGCTCCTGTCAGGACTGTCACTTCTCCAAGTCTGATAACTACAAAACTAGGAACTTGGTGTTAATGCTTATCCTTTAGGTTTTGTATGTAAGAAAATTCCACTGCTTCAGTCCCTCTCCTTTCAAATAAACTGTGCTGGATTGCTTTCCATAGGCTTTATTTCTTTCAGTGTCTTAAGGTGCTCTGCTTAAGTAAGGTCTAAGGAAATCTCTTGCCTTAAATGGAGGTGACTCCACATATGCAGAAGCATTCAATAATCCATAGAATCCATAACTTGCATATTGTCAAATTTTTTGAATTGTTGGACCTCCTATAATGATAAGTAATTGTCTGCTATCAAACATGAAATAATTATTCAGATTTGTGTTTGGGTTTTGTTTTGTGAACAGTGGAATTTTTTTGTAGGTCGTTTTTATTTCTTTGGTACAGTAGTATTAGTACAGAAAGTCTGAAATAAAATGCTTGACACAGATTAAAAAAAAATTTAAATCTGAGTCTTGGCGAGGCCCAAAATTAGAGCAATAATCACAAATGAATAAAAAATAATATCTTTAATATTATTTGTTGCGCTATTCAAAAGTGTACTGCTGGCTTCAGAGCGCAGCAATGTTCCTTGCAGTGTTCCCTGGGACAACTTTTGTACCGAAGTCACACAGACCTCGTTATGTTATTTTATTTTTATTTAGATTAGATAAAAAGTGCCTAGATATCAGCTCAGAGCATTCTGACAGTTACTTAAAACTATAAAACTCAAGTGCAGTGTAATCAGTTTAACTCTTCTACCAAGCAGTATGCACAGTCAATCAAATATTAGTTGTCACTTACATTAGTCCATTTACTCCTTCTTTAAAGATGAGGTGAAATACACAGTCCTTGCATTGCTTTGAAAACAATAGCAAGCAGGTCAAGGTAGCATGTGTTGGTGTTTACCTACTAGGCAGCAGCTCCCAAGTATTTTGCCGTGTCTGTATGTCCACTGAAGTAAAAATACCTTCACATGTCCAGTTTGGTAACTAAGTCAAATAGTACCTTGCCACTAGCCTTGCCAACCTCAGATGTGCAAAAATTATGAGCTAGACCATCTCCACATTTATGAAAAAGTTTATATCTGTGTCTTAAAATCAAACTCAGTTCACTTTTGATTTTATACTTTTATTTCAAATGGGTCATGGAATTGTCACATTATCATTTGCAGCAGGGAGTTAAGGTGTTACGAATATACCAAATGCATCAAGATACAGCTGAGAATAATAAGCAATGTTAGTAACAAAACATGACTTGTTACGAACCCTGAGGAGACCATCCCAGAAAATGTCTTGCACTTAGCACTTTGTAACAAAATATGGATAATTTTTATAGTAAATCAATACATTTCAACTAGATCAAGAAGCTTGCTTGTTGTATAATTCCTGACATGATTTCGTTACTGTCTTTGACATATCGGCAGAAATACGTACCAGTGAGAAACAGTAGTGGAGTTTACTGGCATTTAAAGCTAAGGCTGCATAAACACTGAGCTGCTCTCAGTCTGCTGTCTGAGGAAGTGAGGTGATATTTTCTTTCAGTCTCTTTCTCAGACTGGGCTGTTTCTTCTAAATGTTGTGTTGAAACAGTTCGACTGTTCTCAGGAATATAGGTACAATTGTTCAGATGTCCAAAATGGTATCTTTTTTGTTAATTTTTAATTTTGGCAAAGCAACATTTATGACCTGTTGATTTATGTCTGTAGAATAGCTGAAGAGATTTTTTTTACATATTTTTTACATATTTTGAAATTTTGATTAATGTTGTTCTGACATTCACTTCCTACCTTCCTAATTTACTTCCTGCCTTCCTAATCTTGCTACCTTTTTTGGTAATTATTTGAGAAGGTAACAGAATCCGATGACAAGAATAGGAAGAGATAAGTAAGATCTGTGTCATACTGGATATTCACCAAGTAGGGAGTTATGATTGCCGGTGAAGTCTTTGGCTAGATTTGCATTGTAATTGTATATCTGATGATAACACAGGTTGGTTGTTGTACAGGTGAGTAGGGGTGCTATTTTTCTTTTTATCTGAGAGTGTCTATACAATATACTCTTGCTGTCCAGTAATAGGAATGCAATATAATCACATCTAAAAAGAGTTTAATTCTTCCTAGCTTGGGTATCAGCAGCTGAGAAATAAGACAATTTCAGTTCCATGCCTTCTAAGTTGGATGGAAAAAGATAACTCAGTATTTTATTACACTTCTAATTATAGCATGGCTCTGTGCTTAATGTTGACCTTTCTCTATTGTTGCAGCTATGATTTTCAGGATTTTAAATCTGTCATTTAATTTTTATTAACTATTTGCTTCAGTGTTCAAGTTCCAAAATATCGGTGGCCAAACTTCAGAATCTGTCTTGAGACATTTTTCAAGCTTGGATTTATCCATAAGCTTTGCTAATGGTAAAAATAGTAAATTGCAAAATTTTTGCAGGAGAAAGTCTGCAAGCAACTGCAAGATATTCTATGTTGTATTAAATATTAGATATTCTGTGGTGTATTAAACCCAGAACTGCTATTTATATAGATAACAGGAAGTGCATAACCTGTATAACTCAAGAATGGAAATTAAAATTGAGGTTTCGATTTCTATAGCTGTTTTTTTCATGAACTTATTGTAGACGACTGTGTACCATTCATGTGAATATGAAACAATGGAAGAAAACAAGCAGTGAGCAGGTCTTTATAGCAGGGAGATAAGTTTTAACTGTAACTGCATGATTTCCATTTGCTAAACCATTCGAGGTGGTATTTGTTTGATAAAGCCAAAGAGACTCTGTATTCGAAAAATTATTAAATAGCAAACTTTTTTTTTAATAACTGCAGGTGGAAAGTTATTCAGAAAAATACCTTAGTATAAGATACTCACATATCTTCACTGTAAAGGAATGCCTTGCTAATTATGATACTGTTTATAACTCTCACAGTCTTTTGCTTTGTTTCAATATTCTTTCAATTGGACATTTTTGAACAGTAGTTTAGTTTGAGGGGTTTTTTACCACCTTTCAAGCATTTGTACTCTCTGTGTATATATATAGCTTTATTAAAGTTATGTGACAATGTTTCTCCTTTGAAAACATATCAGCTGTGTCCTTATTTGCTCCCTTAAAATTTGGTAGCAATAATCACTGGGAAGTGACGTTAGAATGTGTTGCAATTGTTGTCTTTGGTTATGGACCTTGTTTTCAGGTTAATTTATCTTTTTTTTTTTACTTTAGTTCATTTTTTAATGCTGTTTTGAACAAATAGGATACCTTTTGAAAACATGAAAATGAAGCGTTTTGTATTTCTAGAATATAACTTTCCAGTTAAAGGTGTTGAATTGAACCATTTAGCTTTTTTCAATACTCTCTTGTTGTCTTTTTCAGCCAAAATACTTCCCAGAGTTTGCCCCACATGTGTATTGAATGTTTCTGTCCTTCTGAACTTCTTATATCTCAGCAAGCATATAATACTTTGTTGCTGAATAAAAACCATCTGCTCCTCACATTTGAATCAGCTGGGGCTACTGTTTGGCACAAAATGGTAACTAAAATGCTGTAGCTTGCCTGTGGAGGAAACTGGGAATAGGAAAATTATTTTGTCTTGCATGCATTTCTGAAATATATTTAACTATGTATTAATTGTCTTTGAATTAAATCATTCTGTTCTTGACTGTCTTCCCAGACCAAAGACTGGCAGGCAGCCCTATCCAGAACAAAAGAAACACATGCTTATCTTTTAGTGTGGTTTTAAAATTAGTAGGACCTGTAGCTCATGGAACTTCATAATTTGTCCAAGTTTACCATGCACTTAAGGATTGCCTTGGAGTGCCAAGTCTGCGTAAAATGTGGCTGTATTTGAAATGCATCCCTGCCTCACAATACTGATATTAAAGGAAAACACAACTTCAAATATATTCTGACAGAAGTGTTTTGTTTCCTTCTCTTGCAGATGGGAAGCCAGTTTCACTGTCTCCACTTGAATCCCAGCCCCACAGTCCTCGGTACTCAGCATCAAGCCAGCGGGAGCGAGAGAGCTTGGAAGTCCGTATGCGGGAGGTGGAGGAAGAGAACCGCGTGCTTCGCAAGCAGCTCAGCCTGGCACAGAGTCGCAGCCCCTCACACCACCGTGGCAATCACTCCAAAACCTACTCCGTGGAAGAAGGGACAGGTGACAGCGAGAGCCTGCGGGCTGGCATTGTGGCGGGGAACAGCTCTGAGTGTGGGCAGCAACCAGCAGTGGAAAAATGTGAGGTAAATAAACAGGAGGAGCCTGCCAGAAACAAAGCTTGATAGATTTGATCCTTTAAGGATATTGCAGATCCCTATCTCCTTCCCCCTGAAATTTTCTGCTCAGAAACTAGTGACTTGTAGGATTATTGGGCATGATTTTTTAGATAATTTTTAATTATTGTTATCTGAATATCTTTTGAGTTATTATTTTATCAGGTTTTTTGTCTTTTTTCATTCTTGTGTCCTCAAACCTGTGTAAAAATCAAAGCCTTGTTCCAAGCTTACTTTAGTACAGCTGTGCTGATAAAGACCTGTAGCAAACTGACCTCGTATGTTTCTAAATTAAATGAAAGTGCCACATTGCTTTGAAAAGTCTTATTCCTTTGTGCATCTGTAGTAGAACAGTTCAGGGTTTACCATTAATTAAGTTGGGACTTAGGAGCCAGCCTGTGCTTTTGAGTCCCTTTTAGGAGTCTATCTGGATACTACTGTGGAACAACCTGCTGTGCATTAGTGGTGCGGTTAGCTGCAGAGAACTGGAGATCTATTTCTAAGAAGGTTTTGGGGTGTTGTTTTTGTTTGGTTTTCCCCATTTTATGCAAGTAGTTTTGTGGATGTCATCTGGCTATTTAGTTGTCAGATATCTGAATGATGACAGTTCCGAATATGAATAGATCCAAAACAGGAAGTCTTGCTTTAAAGGCCTTGTGCCAATCCCAGCTGGTAAAGATATCAAAAATAACTTCCTCCATTTATTTCTACAAAGTGGGTAATACCATATCACCTTTTATCTTCTGCCACTGAGAAGGCAGAAGTTGAAACAAAATAAGTGAGAGAGAAAAGTCCTAATTATCTTTTCAGATAAAGTCTATTTAATGGGCAAATATCAGATGTCATTTAAAAACTAATTATTGCTTTCCAGTTGAACATCTTTGTCTGTCAGTGTGGAAAAAAATGAACCATTATTTTAAGGAGAGGGAAAAGGAGGAGTCTGGTTTTCGTTTTCCCTCCTTCTGATAATGAGGGTCTGATTTTCCTCCCTGTAAGCATTTTGGCATTTGTTTTAATAAGGGAGGGTTCAGGCCATCAATAAACAAACCTCACTTCTTCCTTATTATCATGCCAAGCAGTGATGAACTGAATCTCAGTTGTTGGTTGTTCAGTGTACCAACCAATTGGGGACACAAAAATAGCAGCTTAAAGGAGGAATAGTTTAAGTGGCCTTCCAATTTATAATGTGTTTTGCCAATAAATTTACTTGCTCAGTGGGGTTTAGCATTGTGCTGTAGGCCATAGTTATATAAAATATGAAACCTCACTTTATTTGCCATCCCCCTATCTCACTGCACACTATTTTTATAATGAAATAGCTTTTTCTTCTTTTTCTTAAGGAATTCACTCAGTAATTCAGTAGGAGCAATGGAAGTTAAAATTAAACTTCCATATTATCAGATTTGCCAGGGGCCTTATTGTTTATCCTGTTACTGTAGATTCTGGTTCTATGTTTGTGTGAGTGGTGTCTTGACTCCATTCACCCTCTGTTTTCAGTGTTTCAGAGGTGTAAATTAAATCTTTTTTAGCCTCTGACCCTGGAATATATCACAGCAAGAGTCAACAGCTTGAGCAGAAAAAGACAAGGGTCCTGAGAAGACTGGGACTCTGGGGGAGACAAAGAGAGCTAGGAAGAGGTTCTTTATTTAATTGAATTAGTTCTTTGAAATTTACTGAAGCTAACATTTCAGTATCTAGTTTGAGATCATCTTTAGTGATGACTAAAACATTTGAAAATGCAGTTACAATGAATAAACTTGAACTCTCTGATAAAACACAATCTGTGTGATAATTGGGATCTATAGCAAACAATAGTGGGTTTGTTGCATTCCATTCACTGCTTCCTACTCTGTTGCGTCGCAGGAGAGCTGTTTTTATCTTATGAAATTTTACTGCAAGAAAAAATCAGAGTTTCAACCAAGGGCCTGATCCCTGGAGAAGCAGATCCCTGTCATGCCTTCCCAGTAGGAGAAAATATTAGCACAAACCTTGACAATAGAAGAGTAGTTCTTACACGGACATAGGCACAAATAACAGGCTTCAGGAGAAGAGCATAATGCTGACGGAAGCTGACAGAATGATAAGACTCTTTCTTATAATGTTATCCCAGAATCTTTCCAGCTTGTGCTTCCATAAACCGGGCATTTAGTTTGAATTAAATGCATTTTAAAATATTTTAAAAGATATTTTATATTAGGAGATGGTTGATTAGCAGTATAGCATTTAGTAGGTTAGCAGAATACTTAATATTTGAAACATTTTTACAGGCATTACTATTCTCAGTGGTGTTGCTCAATAGGGTTAAGTGTTCAGTGTTCCAGAGCCACAAGGAACAAGCCTCCACCAACTTAGGTACTGCAAAACACAGGAAAAGCAGATGTTAGCTACCTCTGGGAACCATTTGTAGCATATTTACATTTTTGTAACATGCTTTTAATATCTCTTAACCACATTCAGCATTTATTTATGAAGGATTAACTGCAATGGAAGGCCTGGCTAGTACTACTGGAAAATTATTCAAGTATGAAATGCTTTATCAAATATTATTTTTAGCTACAAGAACTAATCAGAGTTTGTTAAGCTCATTATTTCACCATTCCAAAAAGTAGCCTGAGGAGGAAAAAAAATAACATCTGTTTATCTAGGCACCTTATACTACTTATCAGCATGGAATCTAAGGCACAGTTCTTTCCCATTAATATTACCACAGAATGGACTTACATGAAATACTGCTTTCAGAATCAGTTTTTCCTGGTCTGTAGTGGCTAAAATAATAGTTTCTAAACCGTGTTAGGATGCGCTTAGGTATTACTTAAACTCCCTTTCCTAAAGAAGCTTAACTTCCTTAAGTACCTTTCAGTACCTGGGTCTGAGTGCTCCTAAACTATTTAAAATCTAAAATAGTTCTCTTTGTGTCCCTGCTCCCCAACCTATAGGAAGGACAGCTTGATTAACTTCCACAGTTTTTTGATTAACTATTCATGTCTGTATGTGTAAACAGAGGAAGAATTCATCGAGTCTGGAAAGCAAGATGTATCATCGAGTCTGTTGCTGCAGTGAGTTCTATTGTCTAAAAGCAGTGAATGGTCTGTGTCCAGACTTCTTGCAACATCTACTAGTGATGAACATGCCAATTATTCAGTTTAAAAAGATCGTTGTAGGAGGATGGACACTTTCAAGGAGCTCAGTTTAGTCCCACAGTGACTTCTGATTAGCCAGGCTAGAGTTTGACAACTAGAATTACCACGGATTGTAAACAGTGAGAAGCAAGTATAGCATGCAGAGGCTCAGTGTGAGGTATTTGTAGGGACATCTTGAACCAAGCAGACAAGCTGCTGCATGTTGTGGAAGTTGGAACATTCTTGGTTTATCTGGCTTCTCTTCTAGGTGTTAGCTGCAGTCATCAAGTCCAAAGGTTGTGTGAGTCACAGTGGCCAGTTCTGGTGGGATGGAGATACAGCCTTCTAGCCATCTGCAGACAGAAAGTGAGGAGCTTGAGAGCTGTGATGCTGCTGAACAGTTCCATAATCTGGGAGCTGGTGCTTACAGTAGTTTACTCAGGAGGATGCAAGTTCTTTGAAGTGCTTCCTTCTCCCAACCACTGTGGCCCTATCTTGCCAGGATTTGGCTACAGACAGCTGCTGTCTAGACATGTGTTTGGAACAAACATGGAGAAAACTGTGAATAAAACTTTTTTTGTTAGGATGTAAACATCTGCAGACAGTTCAGGTTGTTGAGCTCATGTGGACATCAGTTTTCCCATGATTTTGTTTAACAGTTAAACAATGAGGGAATGGAAAGTGAATCAAGAAAAGGAGGATCAGACTGAGTCTTGCAGCATACTGCGGGCAAAAGCTCGGGAAAAAAAAAGGACTAAGTTTCTGTTCTCTTTGAGGATTACTGCTCTTTCCTGTAGCTGATCACAGTTAGGAATAGAAGATTTGAAGTGGAGATTTGAAAGGTGGAGAGAGAGGCTGTGATGAGAGCTTTTCTGATAAACAGAAGTAGTATAAAATGCTATGGACAGTGATATGACAGGGCTATTCTGTCAAAGCCCATAAAATGTTTGTGTCTGGTCCAGTGTCTTCAAATGAAGTATTTAAAGCAGGCATGAAACCATTCTCAGTTAGTTTTATTTTAATTGACATTGAAGGGCGGGATCTTAGGTCTTCCAAAAGCCTGAGAAAGACCAGGTGGCAACCAGAGAGGAGGCAGTGTGTGCAGTGTCAGGAATCTGTGCACCCACAGAAAACCATGGCCGTAAGCACAGTACAAACTACTGTTGCCATAAAAGTTGTCAATAAGCAGCCTCTGTTCTCCCCTATTGTTATCATGAGAAGGAAACACAGTCAATTTTTGCAAAGTGCTGAGCATGCTCAACTCCAATTGATTTTAACATAAAGTGCTGAATATCTCACAAAGCTGTTGCCAAAATGTACTGCAATATCTTTTCTTTCTCATACCTCTCTGGACAGACTGTTGCCTTAATTCAAGTCGTCTTAAAACCTTAGATCTTCAATGTGTCTCAGCTTGAGAGACACACTAGGCAGCTGCGATGTTCGTGTGGGGGTGGCACAATGGTGCAGCCACTCGGCAATTACATGATTCAGATTGTGCCCTGTACCAGGTGGTGTTAATGGATGGGGCTATGGACTCTTTAGATGAGCCCAACACATGCCACCTCTTGTGTAAATCTGCTTCTGTTACAAGCCAGACTTTGGGAACCTATGACTATGTGAGGAGGCAGAATTCCTCATTTGTTCTCTGCGTAGTGGGCTTTCTGTGGAAAACGAGAGCTGTGTGTGTGAGAAACCAGCTAACCAAGCTTAAAATGGAAGCCAAATGAGGCTTCCCTGCAGTTTCACAGCTGTGTCCCCAATCGCAGCTTTGTGCTGCCAGCATGGTGAACTCTCCTTCATTTCTGTTAACACTAAGAAACAGAAAAATAAGGAAGCAGGAGTCAAAACGTGCTAAGATTACTTTTCTTTTGTCCACAGGGAATAGCAAGGGCTAATTTTAAAACCAGAGAAGAGTAATTTAACAGCATTTTTCAAATTATTACTTATACCTTTATAATAATAATGACTAGTAGTGCCTTTTCAATTTTCCCTTTCCTCTTGAAGGGACGAGTAAACCTCTGCCTCGTTAAAAGGGAGATAAGGAGGCACAGAATAAGTGATAATTTACCAGGGTGTGGGGGTGGGGAGAATGTGTGTGTGGGGTTGTGTTTAACTTCACATTGACACTGCCCAGTACAGCCCATACTGGTAGTCACAGGCAGGGAAGTGACCACCTTCCTTCACAGCTAGTGTCCTATCTTATCACCGGGATTCACCCAGCCCCTGGCGAACCAATTGTCCAACTCATGCTCATCCCTCAGAGCTTGCTCACCCCCTCCCTAGTAGCTTTCCTTAAGATGGAAATAATACAAAATTTGTAAAAGCTTATCTGCTTCTAATTATCAGACATAATTTTAAACTTCAGAAGGTTAAAGTGTACGTGCTTGTATACTCAGAATTTTGTGTGCTGCTAAATGGCGGGGGGGGGGGGGGATAAAAACGGGCCCATGTGTGGTAAATGGGGGGGGGGTGGGTATACATACGTGCACATGTATGCTCTTAGCTAATAAATGCAATTCTGTTCAGACATCTGATGTAATTTAGGGATAGTAATGACTTTGGCATGATGGTGGTGTTATAACTCAATTAAGATGTTTTTAACAACTGCCTCAAGTGGGCTGCAAACAGCTGCAAAACACCCACTCAAATCTTTAACAATCGCCACGCTAAATAATAGCACTGTCGTGTATGTGCTCTCCTTAATGAATGATAGAACACAGGAGCAGGCTTTAATTTTTGTTCTTTTTGTTCCTTTTCTCCCGCAGACCATCCACGTTGCCATTGTTTGTGCAGGGTACAATGCCAGTCGGGATGTTGTCACACTTGTCAAGTCTGTCTTATTTCACAGGTAAACGTAGCTTTCTTTTCTTGTATATTGTATATCTGATTATGGCTAAGTAAGCTCTTTTTACATTTATTGTCTTACTTCAAAAGAAAGTCAGATTCCCTTCCCTGGTTGTTTTTTCTTTGGAAGGAAGGAAGCATGAATTTTATGACCACCACAATAGATTTACCTGTGTAAAGATTTCTACAGTGAATTAGAGGGATCACACATCCACCTGCTACCCTTGTTGCATTGTGGGAATAGGAACAGTATCTATCTGTACTGTAAAGCATCAGAACACTTATGAGTGTTGTAAAATAATAGTAATAACAGCATTGTATTGATTTAGCCCATTTCTGGTATCAGTTTATGGCACAGGTGTATTGGGTAATTTGAAAGCCATGCACATATATACACACTGGTTATTTGACTATCCCAGCTTCCCATTTAAACATGTATTTTTCAAAGTAAACCTGTTACTATAGTCGGTATTATTTCATTAAAGTCAGATTATTTATTCTAACTTTGGAAGGGCTACTTGCATCCCCTCAGAAGGCTTTGCAACCTGATTTTTAGCACATGGAGCACAATTCGATCTCAAAATTGAGAGGCATAGATGTACAATGAAGACAAAATAACCAATTCCCTTAATTAACGTCAGCTCCAGAAAAAGAGATGGAATTAATCTGTGTGTGGGCGTACGTGCATATCCCTTGTCCAGTTTAGTTATGTCTCTTAGAGATGTTTTCCAACAGTGTTGCAGAAAGTGAATTAAAATGGGGAAGTGATCAGATTTTGACTCAAACACGACAAACAGGCTAACAAAATAGGCGTAGAGTATAAAGAGTTTACTAAGGAAGTGGTTTCAATATGCTGCTTTGTATTGAATGATCATTTTGTACTGGAGAGGATGACTTGTGTTCATGTCATGTGCTAATATCTTCTTATACCGAGTTGCAGTGGGGCATTCCAGGCCTCCACCTTGCTCCTTATGTTTGCCTCCAGTTCTCTGCTGGAAAGGTCTTAGTAATCTCTCCCTTACAATGGTTTTAGTACACCATTTTAACTTATGCCCATTTTTTGTAAGCTTCGTAAAAGAATGTAAATGCTCACCTTGAACAATGTGGAAAAAGACTCAGTAAATATTGTTTAAGAGGTTGGCTAGAGTGCAGGTGGAGGGGGCAATTCTCCAAAATGTGAGAGCAGCTTCCACTATCAGCACATAGCCTTTGCAAGTCTTTCCAGAAGTAACATGTTCATGTTAGATAAGGGCTAGGAGAAGAAAAACAATGCTAAAGTAAACATAACAAAAGCAAAACAACAGTAAAAACATGCAGAATTTTTCTGAATGTTTAAATCCTGTTAAATTTTAAAACTATATCTATTTCCAATTAGGCTTCTGAATTATGCAGTGTAAACTGTCTTTATATGGCAAGGATGTGGGGCGTTTTGTCTGTTTTGATTGTTGTTTCTAAGGAATTTCTTGCAAGTACGTGTTTTTATGGTGACATGAGTTATCCTAGTGGTTAGTTTCTTGCCATGTTTCTCTCCCAGTACTTGCATCCATTTTGAGAAGACTCTAATCTGTATGTTTCAAAATGTTCTGTAAATAGTAGGAACCTCACAGCTCAAAGGTTTAACCAGTCTCTGTGTTACTTAAGGGAAATGTCCCTGTTTTACATAAGCCACCCATCTGAGCAATTAGCGTACTTACAAACAATTCTGCCATATAATGGCAGAATTATGTAATTTGGAAATATATTTAATTAATAATATGAAAGCAAAACAAAGGGAATTAACATTGGTATTTCTAAATCTGGTGAATTGTGCCTTCATCGGGAACATACTTGCACTTGGCCAGTAGTACTGTTCATCTCAGAGGATTTGTCTAGCTCAGCAGAAGTGATCAAGATAAAGTCCAGTATAGCTAATGAAACTTTAGGACAGATAGTTACACTCAAGATAACCTATCTCACTTGTTTGCTCAAAACCTAAAGACAAATCTAAGTCCATTCCTTCCTAGAACTAGCTTTTCTCACTAGGTTTTAAATTGTTCGCTATAAAGGGAAGATGTTCTCCAAGAAAAGACAGAGTTTCTTGCGACGTTTCTTATCTTCTAGAAAACACAGGCTTCTTAATCATCTGTTGATGCTGTGGCTACATGTGCAGAAATGTTCCTTGGATCTTTATCTTTGGAGTGGGAATGGTGAAGAAGGCTGGAGAATAGGCTTGCTCTAGTGGTTGGCAACCGTGCCCACAGCAGAGGGGTTGAAACTAGATGATCTTTAAGGTCCTTTACAACCCAGGCCATTCTATGGTTCTATGATTTTATAAACAACAAACTGAGTCGAAAATTGATTTAGCATTGGTTGCCATGTGCAGACAATGTTATCTTGGAGACTAGTATGCACTTCAAAAATTATGATGATTGGAAAGAAGGCTTATTTTAGTTGCTAGGATATATTTAAATGTAGAAAAGAAGGATGGAAACAGGTCGTTATATACTGCATTAGAAGGAATAAGTTAGGAGAGTTGGAGGTGGTTGGTTCAGATAGTGGCTTCATGACATCAGTAGCAAGTTTACCATCTGACTTGAGGGTCTTCTGTGAAAACAGGCATGGAGATGTCTCTAATTCTAACCCCTAAATGTGCACCAGGGAATGCATCCTAGCTGGCATTGTCCAATACGCCAAGAGAAACAAACATTTGAAAGGACTGCATGTTTCCAGTGGAGAATTTTGCTTGTTCTATCCTAATCTCTAAAGTTAGGCTACTGGTCTTCACTTGTAGGGTCACCACGTTGAATCTGAAATGTAGTTTTGCAAGAGCAGAAGAAACATGCCTCCGTAAACATATTGTCAAAAGAGCTTATTTTTTTCCTTTTTTGAAGTTTCTGATGATCAGTATTCAGCCAAACCTGATATAGCAGCTACAGAATTTGCCTGTAACAAGAGTGTAGGAGAGTATATTGTATAACTGAAAGAGGCTTGTGTAGAATTCACGGGTGCTATTGTATAGCCAGGCACAGTGTGGGTTCTCCTTGGGCAGCTGTAGCATTGCCCCTCAATCCTGCCCTGCAACACCCTGAATACAATCTACTGGTTAAACAACTAGCTGCTCAAAGCAACCACACTTAATATCCTGTTCCTGCTTCACTTCACTTGGTGTTTTTTGTAAGAGCACTGATTTCAGTGAATCAGTCTAGAATTCCTGGGGATGTCATATTTTTTTGTTAGCATTTCCATCTAGTTTAGTAATTAAAGCATGTTTTAGCTGTGCATTTTGATACAAAAAGTGATACCTAAATTCCCTACTTCTGTAGGGATTCCCTACTTCTCTAATAGAAAAATTGTGGAAAAAGGATGCCATGTCAGTCTAATTATCCTCCCTCCATGCATTAATGTATTCATTATACCCCCAGCTTTGAGCTGGAGTGCCAGAGAGACACAAAACAACAGGGATGGTGGGTCATTAAGAACGAGTGTGCTGTCTCTTCTCTCTTGCATGAACGTGCAGCAAATCCTGCATATTGAACATTTCAGCTCTCCCCAGGTCTAAAAAAAGCGAGTTTCTGATTCTAGTCATACCGTATATATCATGAGACTTAGGCAAGCTACTTGTTCAAACCATTTGAAAAACTATATCTGTCTTCAGGTTCCAGAGAGTGGGAAGAGGAGGGGAGAGGAGTGGTGTGGTTGATTCCTTATAAGAACACTGTAGTTCAGAAGTACATTTCATTCCCAATGGAAAAGGAGCTTGATTCCAGTTTTGTCTTTTTTTGTTTTCTAAACGTATACTCAAGCCACAAAATCCCAGCATCTTTCAACACCCAATTTGACATAACTGACAGTCTGTTCTCAGGAGGAGACTCAGCAGAGTTGGGATAGTACAGGGTTTGCAGAGTCTCATAAGTACGCACTGGCAATGTTGCACCGAGGGAGGCTTGTAGAATAAGTACTTAGTCCTAACCTGCAACTTTCCTGCTTTCCGCTCCTGGGCATCTAATCATCTAATTATGACAGATTTTATAAATCTGTTGCAGGGGTAAAAAAAAATTATCTCTGAGCCAGTTTAACACAGCCAAGCTCATATCACTGTGTCCTAAGTGCAACTTAGCTTAGCTTTTCCAAAGCAAAAGACTAAACACTAAAAAATTAAAGATACTGTGTCAAATGGGCAAAATGAAGTGCAAGTGCTTTTGGAAACAGTGCATATGGCAAAATGCAAAAAGCATCTGCATTTCTTCTTCAAAACGAAAGCAGTGTCCTGTGACTAATAACTCTCATTGAAATTTTTGACACTACTAGTCCAAGTTACATTGATCATTTTCAATGTTTTATTCCATTTCTGAAAATCGTAAAGCTTAGAGCGCCACAGAAACAGTCCATGAGTTATATTTTCAGATTTCTGCCTCTACTTAGGTAAGTCTTTACTTGAGTAAGAACTAAAATTATTTTTTTGGTGTACTCTTATATTTTCTGAAGACATGCTAAACACCAGGTTTCATTTGGGAACAAAGGCCGTCCAAAATCAGACAATTATAAAATGTTGCTGGCAGTTAGGTCAGCCTGAGAATCTGTGAAAAATTAACTTCTCGTTTGTGCCAGCTGATACTGGTGTTTTGTTTTTTTCTCCTATGTTAGTCCCTCTGCTTTGGAGGAGTCACTGTGATTACTTATTTAGCTGTACACTCACTCCATCTATCCTATAGTGATAGAGGCATAGTAATGGTGGTGGGGTTTTGTAGTGTTAACAAGATCAGTTAACTAGACAATTGCTTTCTAATACAACGTAGCCTCTTTGCTTTAGGAAGGCTGCTTATAACCTTAAGTTTAAGCATATGTCTAAGCATTTTTAAGATTAGGATATGAAACCATGTTATAGATTGCTGTATGAATAATAAACATTTTTTTCTTAGAACGAGTAAGGCAAACCAAATGAAAACCTAGATTAAATAAAAAGTATGACATGCGATTTCCAAGTAAGAGTCAGAAGTCAACACTGGCTGGTAATTAAGGTTTATGTAATCTAATGTCTGTATTCCATGGAGACCACTTTGCCTTAATAGAGTTAATTCGCCAATTCAAAACCTCTGTCATTGTTTCCAACTTTTCTAACATGTCAGTCTGCTTTGTGGGAGATTCTTCTGGCAAAAACTATAAAGCATGAACTGGTTTCTCTGATCCATAGAGATGCATCAATAATACACACCTCTTTTTGTATTTTCTAGCTGTCCTAACAATGAAGGCAAAATGGAGAAAGCAATGTCTAAAAAGAATCTGCCCATTAAGTCTCTTATTTCCCCAAGTGCTTCTATAAGTTAACACAAAGCTAGAAATTCCATGACTGAGGAAGCTAGTGCATCTTTGAGAGCGCTCCAATAGTTTGGGGAGCATTTTAATCAATACTGGATGTGAAAGGGTATGAAAAATCTGTAATGATTTTCACTTTAAAATTCTCCCCGTATGAGAGAGAGGGGTTGTCATATGGGCATTAGGAAAAAAAGAAATTTCCCAAGCTACCTTTTATAATTTTTGTTTGAAGTTCTTGTAACCATTTGTTACAGATATAAAAGGTACTACCTTGTTGTGCTTCCCTTAATAAAGTATAGATTTTGGAAATAAACCCCCTGGGCTACTGACCTTTTTATATTCTTAGAAAATAAAATTTCTCTGTTGCAGAGAGAGAACTGTGCGACCAAGCAGCTGCTTTTTGAATTGCTAACAATTGAGCTATGGAATAATACAGAAGGGAAGAGTGAGTCTTGATTCACTACTCCCTTTTTCAATTGTAGATTTTTGTATTTAACTCTGTGGCAGTGGCTATTCGAAGAGAATGGGCCACAAATGCTTGAGCAAGCAGATCAAAACTCTGATGAAGAAGAAGTTTTGAAATATAGCAATAAGACATCATGATAAAAAAAATATATAGAAACAAGTACCTCAGAATAAGCTTCTAAATTTGTAGACTGACTTTTAAAATTACTGACTTCTTTTAATTTTACTAACTTTATAGGACCTCAGCAATTCTGAAAATGAGACTATTAATTTAAGCTCCTATATTTAGGCCTAAGAGTGTGTATCTTTAAGCACCCATTCTTTAAAATCTTGTCCAGAATCTTTTTTCATTCACTTTTGAGGAAAGCAATTTCAGAAAATAAGTTTGTGCTCTTTATGTATGGATTACTTTGTCAGATAGTGTTCTGATATTAAGATAAGCGGAAATAATTTAATACGTGACAATTTGCTGTTTTCTAAATAGAGTGGTTAAAACCTTGAGTTTCCACTCGTTGGGAAATACCCTTATTTTGAAATGGCATTCTTCCCCATTAAGACATTAGCATGTCAGCAGTTCCTATCTATCAGAAACTGTGAAAACTTGTAGTTGGGAAAAATTCAGATGTTCAAAATCTTTGAGGTAAATGAGATTAAGTATTTCTGGACCTTGTGAGAAATTCTGTGGCTGTTTCAATACTTGCTTCTATAGTTAGGAATCTGGAAGACCTGAGGCTCAGAGTTCAAGGGCTGTCTGTTCTGAAACTCAGAGCATTAGAAACCTTGACTTCCAAACATACGAATTCACATGAGTACCGAGAATTTTCCAAAACCTATTAATTTTTTAAGATAAGTTTATCAAAATTGTCGTATATTGACCTATGTTATTCCATAGTTGCATATGCAGTCACCATTTATGGTATAGTGCTTTCTGGGAGTAAAAGACATAACCAACCTCAACTGTGTGTGGTTTTTTTGCTCTCTTGATGTGCCCAGTGGAAAATGAGTTATATAGAATGGCTATACATTAAAAATAAACACAACACACAGCTGTGCTTTGAGTTGGTTAGAGAAGTTGAAGTCAAAGGAAGTCCACCTCACATTTGGAGTGAGAGAAGAGGAGGTTTGTGTTGGTCATAACTTTCTCTGAGACTTGATTCCAAGTTCCCTTCAACCCAAGAAAGATGTCTTGCACTGAAGTCCTGAGGCTGAGGGAATTGGAAAGAACCTCTTAGGTCATCTCATTAACTCCCCTGCTATGGCAGGAAACCAAACCATTGAAGTCCTTTTCATAATTTGATCTACCTTCACAACAGAAGGTAGGTTTTTCTTTAACCAGAGCATCATATTTTTCCAGTTTCATGCCACCTAGTTCCACTAGCAAACTTCAGTGTCTTAATCTCCTTGTTAAACTTCTTCAAAGGCCATGTCACCCTTCCTTGTTATCCAAGTGAGGGACTCTCAAGCCTCCCTCTGGAAGAATCAGGTATCTCCCCCTGTCTTTCACAAACTTTTTAAATGGTAGCTGCTAAATGCCTGGGAAGGATAGTTCTCCACTTAACTTACCATAGGAGCAATACAGTTTGATTTCAGTTTTATAAACCTCATATACCAAAATGTCTCTGTCCTGGAAGAAGACCAGAATGGAATAGCTTTCACTGACACCAAATGTTACAGCAAAACATCAGAGTCTAATGAAATGTACCTTTCAGTGGAATCCTTCACAGTGTCCTGATTGTCACCCCTAATTCTTACAGCCAATGATTCAGTCATGTTGGCAAATAATGATGATATCCCTTTCTCACATCTCTTGAGAAAGATTTCTCATCTTACAGAATCTTTTCTGTATCTTTTACAATGGATGTAAAGCTTCTGAACTTGTTTCATAAACACTTTGAAGCACTCCGTATTTTTCAGGCTTTGCATGTGGCAGACACCAGAAGACGTAAAAGATGTCATCTGTGTATATGCTAGTACTGTTACCTTCAGAAGATCTTCCAGGTTTGAATCTGTGCTCTGTTGGCTTCTAGCACCGTGCTGAACCTCACATTTCACATAACTAAAATCTTGTCTGGAGTAAAATTTTCTGTGGTGGATGCACATTTAGTTGTAGGTGTCAGCAGGTCACTATTCTGTTTTGGGGATATATTTTTGTAAGTAATAATCTTCTGCTTTGCCTCTGACACATACTTTCCTTCCAGCTGAATCTTCACCATGAGGCTAGCAACTTGAAAGCGGTCTCTGTGTAGGAGTGCAACTATTCCTTTTTTCTTTTTTCCCAGTAGGAGCTGAACTAAAGAAAATTGTCACCCACTTGTTCCCATTTAAGTTTCATACACTCTGGGTCACTCAGATAAGTATAAACTGCTACTGAACATCTGAGTGTCTTTGTATCAGATTTTTTCTTTTCAACTAGTGTGTTTCATCTTCAAACATTTTATATCAATTCCATTTAACTAAATGATGGTTTGAAAGGAGATGTGGCTTTCTTGTTTTTAACTTATTTTTTACTCCTCTTATTCTACATTGCAGTATATAGATAAATGACCCTGAAAAAAAAGGAAAATAAATGACTAAAGAACACTAGCTGGGAAATAGTCCTATGAGATACCAGACTCAGCTCCTGCTAAGCAGAGGGAGCTATGTGGAATGTGTATGTTGACATTCAACACCTGTTTGCCTTGAGATATTGCTTTTGCCCATACCCAAAGCCACTGGTGGTGTACTTTGTTTCTCTTGGCCTTTTCTCTGCTAGTGAAATGTATTTCCTGATTTCTGCTATTGCCTGATTTTTTCTTGGCAAGGTGCCTGGTTACTGCGGAATCTGCATGAGCCGGGATGTCCTCCTCTTCTCTCCTGCTGGGCTGGTGAAGCAGATACAATTGCTGTGATCCCTCTAGCTTGGTAATGGGACACTCAGCAACTGGGAGCCCACTACACCTTTCTCTCTCCGCTCCACACTCCGGGGCAAACTGGAGATTGAAAGACTTTTGTCTTTTGGAAAGCATGTTGTGGCTTAGTGTTTTGGATATTGTTTGTGGGTTTATTCTGCCATCTTGATTATCTCATATATAAGGCTTCTAACCACCCCTTTTCTGCTTTTCCTGTAAGCACGTGATTTGATCCAGTGTCCTTGAAGCCAATACAACAGCTTCACTGGCATCCCTGGGTATTGGATTAGAAGTTAGGTGCAGTATTTCTAACACTGTGAAATCCAGCCATACATTGCTTCTCACAACAATCTCCTGTTTCTGCTGAGGTGTGTTATGATACCATGAAGCATTATATATATTTTTACATTTTCTTGTGGACTTCGTTCAGTGAGAAACAGTATTTTGCTCATCAAAGCAAAAAGAGTAGCATTAAAGAGAAAGGCATATATTGTTCATTAATGCAGGAAATGGAGAAAGAAATAACCTTAATCTTTTGAGTTAAGCCCAAAAGTGTAATGGAAGTACATTGGTCTGAACTAACATAGATTTCCTCACTTCTTGTTCACACAGCAGAATGTGCTATCATCAATCATCTTCCACTTTAACCAGCATCTGAAACTAAATGCTTCTCTTTTCAGATGAAAAATATCAGTTAACAAGTATACCCATTTACCTTTATAAATTTCACAGAAATGAGACTCCACTATTCCACCCTAGGGATCGAAGAAAGGTTGAGCCAATGCTAAAGTCTAAATGAACCATCTGTCTTAGTAGCTTTTGCAAACTCTGTCCTCTGCTGACAGGGAAAGTTGCTAAGCCAGGGATAAACATGGAAGACTGTAAATGGTGGCTAACTTCCACTGGCAGGTTTTCATACCTGGACCACAGAAGTTGAGTAAAGCTCAGACTTCGTTGCTTACTGTCTCTCAAAGAGAGAAGCAAGGTTAAGAGATTTAAACATGGTATCTGTAATGTCCAAGTTCACGTTACTATAGAAAAATCCATACACTCTGTCATATCTTGACACTCTTGCTGATAAAGGCTTCACTCATCTTGATTTGCAGCTTTTCACTTACCCCAGGTCCTATAACCACTGAGGTGAACCAAAATCTGGTGGTTTGAAGTAAAATATTTTCTTTCTTCCTGCTCTTCTTCAACCTTCCCTCCCTCTTAGGAACAAGGATTTGGGGAGATTTACAGTCTCCATTCTGTTCATCATGCCATTAACTAGAAAGCCCTCAGCTGAAACATCTAATGTTTGGTTCCCAATGGACAGCTCTTGATAACCCAAGTTTCCTTTGTAGAAAAGATGCATGTAAATTCAATGGTCCTGGAATTTCACCTAATTCAGATGATTATTTTTTAACCTTCCCTTCCACCCCAACTTCTCCACAGACAACTGTCCTTACCACAAAGATAAATTACCAGATTGACCTAGAAACTGAAAGCAATCACTTTCACAGCTCAAGTCCCCAAAGGGGGATTAACTTGGCCTTCTTTTAAGGAGCTGGTAGAAGGGACCAGATCCTTAGCTGTTATAAATCATCACATTCCACTGAAGTAAAAAGAACTGTATTTATTTACAGCCACCCAGAAACTGACCCAGTATTTCTATTATTGTCATGTTTATTCAAGTTTTAAGTGTCTCAGCATTTTGGCCACAGAGCAGCACTCCACTGAACATGCTGTACGTTTTACCTTGAGTCCTTAGGTGGCATGGATAAGTTCTGGTGTTGTCCTTTTACAATAGGAATTAAAAACCTTTGAACTAATGAATTTCTCTCCCTTCTCATATCAGGCGAAACCCACTCCACTTCCACCTCATCGCAGATGCAATTGCCAAACAGATCCTGGCAACTCTCTTCCAGACATGGATGGTCCCTGCTGTGCGCATAGACTTCTATGATGCAGATGAGCTCAAGGTAAAGAAAGACAAACACAAATGTTACTCATATACTTCTGATTTCGTGTCATCTCGTTTTTATTCATCTCTCTGGATTGGTGACTTGTGGGAGAACTACTGGATAAAATATGCTCCCTGGCTAAAACTAATTTATGTATTAACCACATGATTGTAACCCCAGTTACACTTAACTAGAAGATACTAAATGGCTAAAATCAGTGCAGTTTCTCCACTAATGTAATATGTTGTTTAGCAGCTTAGAATTTTAACTGCTATCAAGAGGATCCTGGCTGCCTAGGTTGAATTGCATCTGATCACATTATGTTTTGCTAAGGATACTTCCTTCTAGTAGTAATGCTGGAATCTTAAGTATCTTGTTCAATAAGCCCAAGTCTGTTAATGGAAACACTCAACTTCCCTGCATTCCTTAAATAGGGGTGTGTAACACCGTAAGTACACACACTCTGACAAGGTATCAATATTACATTTTGATATACCTTCCTTTTTTATCTGGATGCCCTTTCAAAAGGAATGAATATGAAGAAAGGAGAGTTCCAAGGGGAAAAAAAGTCACTTACTCAAAGCATAAACTAATTATCTTTTCATAGTTAGGAAGTTTAAATTAGATCATGGAAGCACAGCATTGAGTTTGAGCTGCATATTTTTTAGCTGTGGAGGTAGAATGAAGTATTCAGATTTTAGCACTTGGAGTTGGTGGCAGTAATTTGTATGACTTATCAGACTGTTCAGAACAGCATCCTGAAACAAGTTAAAAACAAAATTTAGCAAATTGCTGTGCTAATTAAGGGGTAAATTCAAAGCACATGATAGAATCTTGTAGAATCTTGGGTAGAAAAAGTTGTAGAAAGAGATGGAAGAGGGAAAAAATGATCCTTGAGAACAGTATTTTGTTTCTAGCTGTTTTTATTGTTTTATTGGTCCTTCTACATGAAGCCATAAGCTGATATTAACCAAATTAGCTAGAGATCTCCCTTCTGTTCTTTATAGCTTCATAGCACAGAGGGGGTTTGTTCTTGTAAATCTTGTACGTGTCTACATTACATGTGCTTTTCTGCAAATTGTAGAGTTTTACGGTGCTTAATTAGCCTCTCAGCTGGGGAAGGCAGACCTCTTAGTGTTTTCCTTCTGGTCGTTTGGGTACGGTCCAATGTAGTTAAGTAAATAATAACCAAGAGAGCTTACTTCAGTGATCCCCAACTTACTGATTTATAGGCAAAACACGGTGCAGATATGAGGCTACAGAGCAAAATCTTGTTTTGTCCCTCCCTCTTCACTCAGCTTTAATTTTTATATGGCTGGTGACCTAAAACAATGCCGAACTGTCTTGATTGTAACCCATAGGCTTTATGTTTGGGACTACTTTCTTCCTGGATGCAGGTATTGATGTCTAAATACATTTTCCAGCTCTACCACTTACTCAGAGCTCGTCATAGCGCATACCAAGCAATTTCCCTGATTTCAGTAGCCAAAAAACACAGTATAAAGTAGTACTCAGCATAGGTGAATGTGACAGTAAAGAGTTGTAAATATAAATGGAGTTTTAAAAAGCAAGGTATGATGTTGGCTCATATCCAGATCGTTCTGCAAGTTTTAGCAAAGACAACAGAGGAGCTGCTTACAGACAGCTGTAGGAGCTCATCTCGTTTGTTTCCTACATAGCCTCTAGAGAGGATTTAATGATTGTTTTGGGTTCATGTATTTCACCTGTATTCTTGGGAGTTATATTATGCTGTCCAGTGTTAGGGAGAAGTAGAGCTGATGCTGGAATGTTTACTAGAAAGTCTACCTTTTGCTAAAGTGATCTATGAATCCAGTGTTACAGTATATACTCTGTTTTGGTTTTAATGACCCTCCCTAGTTCTTTTTTAAACCTGTAATCAATACCAATTGCTGATATTTAAGAGGGTTTAGACTGAACAATAGCTTGAGAATTTTCTGCTTAGCTTTCATTCACCAGTGTTTCATTTTATCTGCTACAGAAAACATTTCATGTTTGGTTTTTTCCCTTTGGATGTGAGCTTCCAGCCTCTTACTTTTAATGCAGCAGGAGTTGGCATGTTAGCTTAAGCCCTTAAGTCCTGGGAGAAGTCCTGCTTCTGCTTCTGCTCCTGCTCCTGCTCCTGCTCAAACAGTGGAAGGGAGAACATAGTGTTAGATACTCCCTAAATAGTATGGCTGCTTTTTTTGTTTTCAAGTAGCTATTTAGAATTCAGGGAACAGTTGCCAACAGAGTATTAGTTTTTTAAAAGGCAGAGTTTGGAAACCAAAATATTTTGCAATGTTTCTTAATATATCATACATTTCTTAAAATACTTGTGTTTTGCTTAGAGTTAGAGCAACCAAAGTCCTCAAGGAAGGTGTAGAAAATAAGGCTCTGAAGTAGGTGTTTTCTCTCAGGTTTTAGAGAACTGGAAGCTTCATTGCAAGAAAGGGAAGACAAGGTACCACTGATATCCCAGAATTTCTAAGGCCAGCAAACCAACATATCTACTTTGTAGGCTACTCTGAATTAAACATGTCAGATGTTCCTTTTACGATTTAGGGAAGACTTATTTTTCCTTTTGCAAGGTGACGCAGCTGTTCATGTTCTTCCTGCACCACAAAGAACTTACATTCATTCTCTCCCTAGAGAAGGGTGCTGGCAAACTAACACCAGCCTGCTTGGAAGAAGGATGGACAACAGGAAAGGATGGCCAGGGAGAGGTCTATCTTTGTTTGAGGCACATGATAGGGGATGGGGCGGAAGAAAAGGAGTCTTGGCTGTGGAGCTGAGCCAAGATAACAGCATTTCCAGGAAAAAGGTCAGACACAGTTGAGGTGGGAGCTTGCCGGCTGTATTTCTTTTAAACAGCTAGTTTGATGATTTTAACAGCCAGTTCTACTAAGACTCTTGTAACCTCCCCCAACATAACTTGGCCTGTCTCCTCATTGCCTGGCCAATGACCACAAGGGAGATCTGTGCTTTAAAGCTCTCCCTCAACTCAGAAGCTGTTCAGATTGTGAACTGTACTGCCAGTGCAACTCTCTCCCATTAAGTAAACTTGATATATGCAGTTAGTAATCATCAATAAGCATCCCTGAAGTGTGGGCAGCTGGTAATGGTGGCAGTAATTGAGCCATTCAATAGCTGCAGACTTCGTTCTTGTTCTACTCAGTATGGCCCACACATAACTCTTCCAAATTTATGTGGTCACATATGGCTGTGACTACAAACTGGAAACTTACTTGGCAATGTAGGTTCACTTATGTGATCACAGTAGTGGTGTTATTCAGCTATTTCAGCAATGCATCCTACAAAATAACTGGAAACTGAAAATTTTCTTCTTTGAACATTAAATAAAAGAAAAAACATATCTGTGAAACACTGACCTAAAAAACCCATTACAGCCGTGGCTTGCAAATATCAGACTGCAGGATATTGTGCTTTTTTCAGTTCAGTCTTACATGAAGAAACTCCAGAGGTAACTATTGAAGGTGGGCAACATGAGCACTTAGGTTCCACACGTCGTTATTCAACATGGAATCTCATGTCAGTTCACTCACAAGGAAGTATAGGCATTAAGCCCATTGTGACCTGCATTGGCCCAGAGCAGGAGCAGTTGATAAAGCAGTTCTGTACGTGTGATGTGTGGAATATGGATGAGGTGAGTTTGTTTTTCCTGGATGTTGCCTGACCAACTGCTGACAATATCAGGTGAACTGAGGGAAGCAGAAGGTGGAATGAGCAGTTGCCTGCTCTGCTGTATGTAAATCTTGATGGCCCAGATAACTGTACTCTCTTCATCACTGGTAAAGCAGAAAAGCCATGTCCTCACACATGCTGCAATTGATCTGTGAACTTGAAGGGAGGGATGGTGAATAGGTTTTTGCCATAGATGAGCATTTGACCTGAAAGTGAAATGTGAAAAGCTCCATACTTAGCTGCATGTATGGACAATATTCCAGCTTTTACTGTTCCCAGAAACAATAGACCACAAATCTCACTACCCGTGCTGCCAGGTGATTTCATATCAGAAATGTTGGTGTAGTGTGCACACTCAGTCAAAATCAGTGATGTGATCCAAAGAGCAAAATCTGGGATAATGTGTGGCATAAATATCACCTAACTTTAGGCATTTACTTAAGCATGAGATGAGCCACTCCTTAGCCACTTCCATCTGAACTGTGAAGACAGTTCACTAGGTCAGACATTTACATCATTTGGTCAGATAGATGGGCAGGGAATATGAGATTTAAGCAGAAAAATAAAGTTTAATTCTTTAAATATAATTGTAGTGTAGCTGGGTCTCAGAGCTGTGCCTGTGTGCACTCCCAATGCACTTAAGGTACTAATTCCCAGGGTGGTCCAGGAAGTCCCAGGATAGTTGCCTGCATAGATGAGGTAAAGGGCTGGTTTGAGACAGCAGACCAAGTTGAAAACTAGGTGATTGACTGAACTGCTGGCCATCTGCACAAGAGGTATTTGACAGATTGTTACAGGACCTGTCCCAGTGGGAATTTCAGACAGTTCTTGAGATCTGCCAGGCAGTCCCTGCTGTGCCTAGACCAATTTGTGTGCTTAAATGTGTTGATTAACATCTTGGGTGGAGAATATGGCTGTCCCAGAGGTTCCCAGGCAGTGCCTGCTGCAAAGTTAATCAATTGTACAAGGGTAAGACAATCAATAGAAACAGTTCCTGCATGTGTAGAAATTATCATGTAGGACAGTAGTTTGTACATACTTAAGATAGGAAATGTTTTGTATGTAGGTTAAGGTAATTTATAGTAATGAATTATACATGTCTTGCGGTGGTCATGTAGGACTACAGGCCAGCTGGATTATAAAAGTTGGACAGAACCATGCGTTAGGGAATCTCACACAGTCCAACCAAGGTACCCCTACAAGGACCCTTACTATGGAGACTCTATCCAGACAGCAACTAAATGTCCATGCAAGAGTTACCCTAAGCCAATACCCAATAGTGTTAGCTGTTTTAAAGAATACTCTTGTTTCTAAGCTTCTGTGCAACAAATAACACCAAGAGCAAATTAAGTGCCATGAAATTTTTTGCTACCAATGGAACCTTTTCCAATGAATTATAGCATTGGTGGGGCTGTATGTATCATACATTGCCATATACCAATTTTTGAACCATGTTCAAGCACATATTTCCAGAACTGCAGATACTGCCAAGAGAGGGACCTGATTGACAATTGGAAAGATGGGAGATGATATCTGATGAACAGATTATTAGCTTAGTGTTAGTCACATCAACTGCAGAAGGTAACAACAACAGCAATGTTGATAAAGCCTTGGACAACAAAACTGGCCAGCATTCTCTGGCATTCCACCATCTTCCTGGTCAGGCAGTTCCATTGGATATTGCAGAAGCAGACATCCATAACAATTAATTTTCACTGGACTAGTGACTGGCTACTAACTATCACAGATTATAATAGTTAGACTATGTTTTCATTACACTGCATGCAGATCATATGATGTTCAAGGACAGTCCATGATTGTTTATCTGTTAAGTACTTCACTGTATGCCTCAGAGGCAGACTCACAAAGTTATAAAGCAGACATGCGTTACTTTCCTTCCTTTCTTTTCCACTTCAAATGCAAGCTCTAATTGCTCTTAATGCAATACAGGATGTGAAATAAAACATCTGTTTATGATTACATTAATTTACCCAGTGGTAGGTATTCAATTAAAGTGTTTCTACAGCACTGCAGTTTTGGTCAAATACTGTCACGTGTTACGGTGGGCTTGCAATGCTCCTGCATTTCACCACCCTGTCTTTCTGTAAACTGGCCCACTACACGTCACACGTGTGTATGTACCTGATGTTTCTTCCTATCCTTTCTCAAGATTTTGAAAACCAAAGTCTATAATAAAAGCATTGTACACCCATTGTGTGGCTTAGTTTTGAACTTGAATTTCTACATTATAGTTGAGATTTTGTGTATTTGCTGATGAATGTATTGAATACTAGAGATGTTGAAGTCTCAGGTGATAAAAATATTTGTGGTTGTGACACAATGCTACCATACTAAGAACGGGGTCTTTTATCCATGGTTTTCAGTACAGATGACTGGACATTAACAGACCAGGTTTTGTAAGCTGAGATATTTTCCTTCAGACTGCTTGGGAGGAAATGAGTATCCACCAAGAAACAGACAGCAATTCAAACTTCCCAGCACAGTGGAACCTTTGTGAAGTGGGCAAAATCTATCTGTGCAGATTGAGTAGCCTAAGTACTACTTCCTCTGCCCTACTTGTCCCCCTTATGCACAAAAAAAAGCCATGCAACATTACAAATTATTACTAGATTGTTTTCCATTATTATTCAGGCCTAAAATATGAAAAAAGTAATTTTACATAACATCACCCTGGGTCTGGAATATCTGCCTGTTCAAAATGGGTGCTGATCAAAGAAATGCTGGGGAAATTGATGAGGATGGTTAGAAATTGGTCGTGAGAATGAGAAGCATGATGTCATTACTAACTTCCAGGAGTTGTCATCTGGTTAGTGACATCTAGCTTTCATGAGCAGCCTCACCTCTGACTTTGTGGAGGGAAGCAAGATACCAAAGGTGGAATACAGATTTTCGTGTAGTTTCTCCCTGGATTTGCAAATGTTGTCACTTAATTTAAGATTTGGAACTGTAAGAATTTGTTATACTGGGATGAAACCCAGCTTGATGCAAGAAGGTGCAGTATTTCCGGGGCCTCTTTCAAGGGTCCCAGTCTGCCTACTGTGTTGTATTGTGCAGTGTTTTTGCTGCACAACTGGTTATTCCAAAAGAAAGCCTCATGCCTGGCTTTATAAACCCCTTACACTTCCCTACTGTTGCTGATGTTTTGGAAACATTGGAGTTCTTTGTTGATTTTACAGCTTATCTCTAACTGGGCTTCTCTGTAGCTCCACCTTTTTCTTGATTCCAGGGGAAAGCAGTACAGTCACTATGTACTGCCTCTACCAGGAAGCCAGGGTAGCTGCTCTTTGTAACACTGTGAAGTGAGGAATAAGGAGCCAGCTCTCCTCTGCTGCCGTCACCTACATTTGTATCGCAGTAGCTGACCATGACATTTCAATACCAAGGATTCCTGTTTGGCATTCAGCTTCTTAAACCTTAAACGTCAGTCTTATTGCGGCAACATGTGGTGCACCTCCAGGGAAGGCTCTTTTAGCAGACAGTGAGAAAAAAGATTAAAAACTGCACATGAGATTTTCCAAAAGTTATTCAATATGACAAAAATTATCCAATGTGCCCTGCAAGAAAAAAAGATTTTAAAAACACACAGTGCCTTGAACTGACTGCTGCAACTATTGTTTGTGATAAGTATTCCCATTCCAGCAACTGCTTTCTCAGAACTTTACTATCCATCTGTGAGAAATTAAAGCATTTTGCTGTCCTAACCTTGGACATACCAAAATTATTTAACACTTTGATCTGTGTAATTGGTATAGGCTGTGTATCCCCTGTACTTGCTAA
The DNA here is from genome assembly GCF_000699245.1 of Pterocles gutturalis. Taxonomy (NCBI): domain Eukaryota; kingdom Metazoa; phylum Chordata; class Aves; order Pterocliformes; family Pteroclidae; genus Pterocles; species Pterocles gutturalis. Next base: position 29,145 of record NW_010132664.1, read on the forward strand.
GGAGAGTTAACAGTCATCCTGTGTTCCAACACAATTTCTTTTCTTGGCACTAACAGATAAAAAGCTGGGAAGACATATAATGACCATGGTCTTAAATCTTAATGGCTTTTCACTTACTCATAAGGACACCTCTCTGTCATAGGTCCTTTGTTTACTGATAGAAGAACAGCAGTGGCTGTTCAAGGCATTCCTATTCAGGATTGGTATTGATGTGAGCATCTTATAAAAATGTTTAGTGATCCTTGCTTTTAAATTTACAAAGAGCTGAAGTGTATATATTTCCATGTCTGAAGAAAAATAACAGGTTGGAAGGACTCCAAGAATATCCTTGATTCACCACCAGGGAACTGGAATTGTTAGAATTCATTATTTGTAAAGTACTTGGCGCTGGCTTGTTTCTGAGAAACAACTGGAATGCAGGGACACATTGCACGATAGTTCAGATGTGAGCTCCTTCCCACAGAGTGGTCCAACAGGCAGGGTAGGCAGAAAGTATTCTAAAGGAGTATAGCTGAGATGGTCATTCTTGTGGTGAAAAATTATGTTCATCTTACCTGGACACACCTCTTTTTATGACACCTTTTCACAGCACTGGAAATTTCAAGCCATGCTATGCATCTGACATAACATGAGCACACACTGAAGTGAAGTCACTCTTTTCATAGGTTTTCTGAAACCATCTCAGCCTGGGTAAGGGCATTCAGGCTGATTTGGTGTTTGAGTACCTGCTTCAAAGGCTTTATTAATTAGATGCCACTGATGGTACCTCTTTTTGATTCAACTTGATATGACAACATTTGAATTTCTAAATTGTGAAATTTTATTTCTGTTAGTGGAGATATCACTTTTCAGATCAAACTGACTTAATCCTGCAAAAGTTTCATTTTTTGAGAGTAAGATGATGGTGTCTAGGTCTCACCCTTTCAGCAAAAAAAGACAAAAAGTCAACAGTGTTGTGATCCCCTTGATCGTTTTCCCGTATAGTGTTCCATTACTTCGGGTTTGACCCCTTTCACAGTTGAATGGATTCCACAGTTTTTAGCTGAGACAACTGAAAGCCTTTATAAATTGGTTCCAGATGTATTGTTTTAATCAGCCACTTAGGATCCGTGTTCACCTCTCTATCTGACTGCATTTTTATCTAATGGTTCTTAGGGTGAAACTACAAGATTACATGGAATTAGGGTGACAACGGTGGCCTTAGCCCTCACACCAGAAGTTTAAAGACGTGTAAGAGATACATGCCTGATACATGGATGCTTCCTTTAAAAACCACTCGTGAAAATTTACTTTTATTCTGAAGTGTTTGACCAATATTTAACCACAGCCTAGGCAAGAAACTAGACTGGTGTTGTGAATGTCAAGCTCAATATTTCTTGCTTTAGAGGAGACCAGCTTTCCCAATTATGTCTTTATTTTCTTCAGATTGTTTCTTTAGTTAATGCCGCATTGTTTGAGAGACATCTTATCTCTTTCTAGTAACAAAAAACAAAGTAATACTTTTTTTCCCCCTGTTGCATTCAGTGCTTCTTATACTAGGTTATTGTTAGTATTGCTTGTTCATAATTGTAATACATTTTGTCCTTTGTTATCCTTTTTATCCCAGATGTATTCCTGGAGCTTTTGAGTCTCCAGGAGTTTTGATCTATTATAATACTTACTATTGGAGAAAAGAACACTGCTTCATGTAATTTTTGTTCTCTTGAAGCAACAATTGTGTACTGGGTTTGCATGGCAAGGTTTTGG
>NW_010132665.1:0-12984 GCF_000699245.1 Pterocles gutturalis
TCTAACATTCTGTGATTCTGTGAACTTGTACCAAGTGTTCTGTTTATTTTATAGGTGCTTACTTCACTTATTTTTTGCTTCTAAAAATTGAGCTAATAGGCAAATTCAGATACTAAAAGGAGGAGAGAAACATAGCAGGAATACAAGTGAAAAGCAAAACATTTTAAAGATCTGAACCACATGCTTCCTTTAAGTTTACTGAATTTTTGTATTACATGGTTGGGTTTAGATTCCTTACCTTTGGTGAAATGTTCTCTCAGCGTGACACCACAAAATGAGACATGGGTAGGTCTCTGCATTCTTTCACAGCTGTGGCTAGCTGAGTTTTGCTTGATCCCTAGTACAAGTTGAAAAACTATAAGGACTGTCCTATATGGGGTTCAGCTACCCAGGACTGTAAAGAATCACTGAGACATAAATAAATTTTGCACACTTTGTTCCTCATTAATGCTTTTAATGATGGTTGGATAGCCTGTTGGAACAGTTCAAGTACAGCCATTATTGTGATTGCAAGGAAAACTAAGGATGCCCAGTAGGTTGTTATGGCCACTTTGTGCCTTGGAAATTAGTTGAAACAGGGCTCAGAATCTGGCTAGCTGAGTCCACTGCCTGCAGTATTTCATATATCCCATGATACATTTAATTTCTTTGTGCTACAATCATCTTATACTACTGTAGAGAACAGAGGAAATTTATTGTTGATGAAATTATTTCATAAACTTCAAGTGTCCTTTGCATTACCTGCTTACCCACATCTGCCTTGAAGGCAAGGGTTTTAATCAATAGTGGCAGTTGAAAAATGGAGAAAGAAGCAGGAAATAAAGTAGTTTCACAAAAGAAGGGATGTGAATGCTAGAAAGGGAATACTGAAGGGTGTTAGGAAATAATGAAGAGGAAAGTAAATTGGGGAATATGCTTTCCAGATTGAAAAGTCTTACTCTTCTTATCTTTGATCCCAAATACTAAAATACTGAAGGATCCAGCAAAGTAGAAGAAAAAGAGTATTTGGCTTGTAAAGAATTTATCTGGCGATTTGTACTGAGGGCTAATAAACATGCAAAGAAGCATGGTGATGATGATTCCTAAACTAGAGGTGGCTTAGGAATAGCTTAAATTGAAGAGTGGTTACTAAAGACTGCAAAAGAAAACTGAAGTTTATGAAAGGGAGGATACATGGGAGGATTGCTCCTCTTGTATGCCTTTGCGTATGGAGTTCCTTGCTGATCACAGGTTACCTGGAAGTAAAGGGTTTAATGGAGTTTTACTCAACTTATCCACTTCTATTAATCAGACAGGATTTATAGTCGAGACATATAGTTGATAGTGGGTTGCTCAGGAGTGTGATGAGGGAATCTATGTCCATCACGAAAAGGGTAAAATAAGAGCTGCTAACAGGTCATTCTCAAAACATGAGAGCCACAAAGAGGTAGTGTTCAGTTCAGTTTCCAGATTTCCCTTAATGAATAACTGAGTTGCTATTTCTGTTTGATTTGCCTGCCTTCCCCTCACCCCGATTTACTTTAAATTTATATGAATTACAAAAACTTGGAAGCAGAATGTAATTGAAATTGTTGAGTTTATAACTCATTAATAAAACTGTATGATGCCAATGAGCATGCCTTTTGTAATTTTTTGGTGTTGAACTTTTGCTTTCCACATCAAAAAGGCAGTACAGAGAAGGACAAAAGTACTGAGAGTTTCTGATGGTTCACAAGAGAAACAACGTTTTCTGCAAACCATTTATAGTACTTTCGATCTGTGCTGTATTGTTTTTGAAGTTTGTCATGCTCAATAGCACCTGACAATCTCAAAATATTCTTGACATGCAGCTTCGAGACAAGATGGATAAATTCCATTATTTCCATTTTACTTATAGGAATTAGCATTGCTTTTCTTCTAGTCTGTCTTCAGAAACTTGAGTTTTGGTGCCTAAATTTGATTGACTAACTTTACCTTGTGTGACTGAGAAGTTTTAAGCAAACCAGTATAGCACAAGTGTCCAAATCCAAGTGCTAGTCACCTGTCTACAGATGCAATTAAGAGGTATACACGTGTGAATTAGTGTGACACACACTTCACTGTCATGTGAATTTTTAATCAGTTCATAGGTCTGAGAGACCTAATCCAACTAACTTTGTTAATGGCATTTTACATCCATTATCATTAACAAAAAGTTTGAATATTTGCACAACAAGACTTTGTTCTATTGGCTATTTTAAAATTTTATTAAGAGTAATTAAAGGCAGGGGTCACTCATTTTTAACACACAAAGCATCTTTGCTAACTAGAGTACAGAAGAAGGGAGAGTGGTTTATCAAAGGTTGAATATGGTACAAATTTGATTAAGATATCTTTAGCAAAAGAAAACTCAAAGTGACACACAAGGTGTGTATAAAGAGCTGCTTGTTATTTTATTTTATGTTAGTTTATGGGGAGAAGTAACCAGTTCCACAACTAATTATTGTAAAAATTAAATGAGCAGTTTTGTAAATTCTATATATTCTTGAATTTTTCATAAATGATTGGTGAGTTGTAGCGCCATTATGTTGTGAGTGCCTTACAAACCAATTTTCAGAGGGTGATATTCCATACTTACTAAATTTCTAGTCAGTCATCCAAAAAGGAAGAACAAAAATTATAACTTTTTTATATATTTCAGTTTAACAAGAAAAAGAGAAAGGCAGACCATCGTACTCTTCAGGTGGTCTGATATGAACACAGTATTTTAATATCTGTACTCGTTCTGGCTGGGCTGGAGCTAACTTTCTTCATAGTGGTGTGTATGGTGCAGTGTTTTGCATTTGTGGTTAAAACAGTGTTGGTAACACACCAGTCTTTTGGATCTTGCTGAACAGAGCTTGAACAGCATCAAGGCTTTCTCTCTGACCCTTCCCACCAATCCATAGGTCTTTTCACCTTCCTTCTATTTTCTCCCCTTTCCATGGGAGAGAGAAATAAGTGACAAGTAAATGGGTGTTTGACTGCTGGCCAAGGTCAACCCACCAAACCACCGCTGAAGGTGGTGGAAGAAATAGAAGCTTACAGCCTTTGACAGCACAGTAGTTGCAGAGGAAGTTTTCAGTGTGGCTGCAATATACCGACAAAGAATTGAACAATTAAATGGTAACCAGAACTGACAAGAAAGTAGCACAACAGTGATCAGAAGCTTGAATTATTGGTTTAGTTTTAACTTCTCTTTTCATAGAGTCGTTATTCTAAACATTTTAATATTGTGAGTGACTCCCGCTTTGATCTAATTTCTGAATAGAGTATGAAGCACCCTTTAAATCCTGTAGGCCCTGTGTCTCATGTATGCTATTCCCTCTGTCTCATCTACCCTATCATTACCTGATTGCTAAAGATTTCTGAATGGACCCATAATGCTTCATTAAATCTCTAGAAGGCTAAACGAGCTCTGTTACTTTATGTTCCTGTTAAGTTTACATACTGTAAGCTGATCTTTAGCAGGAGAGAATGATGGGGGCAAAGTTTTTACTTTCCAGAGAGAGACTCTAGCTAACTACAACAAATTTCTTTAGGAAGCAAACCTCTGTGGAAATTTGAAATATTCAGTTAGTTTCTAGAAGTAAGTGTTACCCTAACTACAGAATGAATTTGCCTTTGTCTTCCTGGACCCAAGAGACAAAAGGGTTAAGACCAGATATTTGGCATATTGAAGGGATAATGGTGCTAGAACCCCAACCTGAACTGTGATGAATTATTAAACAAGTGGTTTGTTGGGTGATTGAATATTAACTGCAAAGTGCTGCTCCTCTCCTTGAGGCACATCCTGAGGTAACTGAATTGAGCCAATTAGACTGACTGTCTCTTCAATGAGTTGTGACCTATCAATGGTAATAGCTTATTATGATGATAAATGAACCCATCTCTCAAACTGAAGCCTGAGTACACACTTCAGCAGTTTCCCTGAATCATAGGGCCATTACCTATCAACTTCAGATTGACAGGAGCGACAGCACTGAGAGCAGATAGCATGCATGAGTAGACACAGATGATTGTTTTACCCAAATGAATATATTTGCACCTATTTTTGGTGAGGTTGTTTTGTGGGTTTGGGGTTTTTTTAATGGGCTTGCCTGAACATTCCATATTTCACTAGAAGTACCTAACATTTCTCACAATATGTGCAGTACTACTCCTTGTCTCCTGAGATGGCTGGATGAATTTCTGATTGGTATGAATATGCCTTTTCAGCCTCAGAGGCACTCTGTATTATGATACAGATGAATCCTTTTTTCTAATTGAAGAGTTTGCTTTATTTGTTTTGCCCTCTTAGCCCTATCAGTTTGTTCTCCAGAGTTAATTTCCTCAGAAAAATAAGCAAGATAAAGGAACTGTAACATTACTGTTATTTTTCATTATTTTATTACAAGCTTTTGAAAATGTGTCAAATATCATTAAATACTTAGACACCTCTGGACCAGTTCTTTGGCTAGTTTAACTTTTTGGGGGCAGGAAATTTTTTCACAGTGAAGACACTTGTTTTAACAACTTTCTGTGTCAGTTTTCTTCTGGGCATTTTTGGTTGTTTCCCCTTCCGCCCCAGTCAGAGATTTGTAGTGTTTTTATTCATTAAAAAAAACAGTGCCAGAGATACATACCTTCAATTTACTGTCCTGAAAGAAGATTTTGGTTATGACTCAGTTTTTAAAATGAAATTGCATAAGAGAAATGGTTTTATGTATTCCTAGACCATATCTCAGTTATCCATAAGACAGTTACAGTCTGCTCTGAAAGTGCGACCTGGAGTGAGTACTTCCTTGAATGAAAGGTTCTAAGCTATGCGACTACCCAGTCAGCAGAGCAATGCTATCTATATCCATGCCTCTCTTACACAGAATGCTTCGCACCAGCAGGTTTCCTGCAGTGTGTCCTGGTGAGCTGTGCCCCACTGCAGTGCATACTTCACTGTGCGGTTACTAAGGCAAAGCAATCCTAGGTTTGCTTTGCTGTGAGCTTGGTAGCACGTTTGCAGCAATATTAATAGATATAAATACAGTGAATAGCAATCCATAGTTTTCCATCATTATTGTATATTCCATGCTCCAGAAAACCATAGCACAGTATTTCATTTGCTTTGAAGTTTTTTTGAAGCTCAGATGATCTAAGTATGTCATATTATAGAGGAAACTTTCCTTCTTACATATTTTAAATTAAATGCAACAATACAGAGCTGTACATACATCTAGTCTTTTTAAATGTTTGTCAAGTTAAAAAAAAAATGGATGCAAAAGTAAAAGAAGTAGAATGAAAAAGAAAATTAATAAGTCATTATTCTGTTGTCATTGGCTGTGGAAACAAAATTTCCTAACTTAATAAACCTGTGCAGTCTAAACTACTAAAACTGATGGACTGAAACAGCATTTTTAAATTTACGAAGTAGATTTCTAACAACAGATGCCTTTAAAGCTAATCAAATAAATAGATAGGTTGTTTGGTCAGCTGTGTCTTATTACTTAGATGTGTGAACTAAATGTTTGAACTAATTCTGTTTAGTCTGCTGTGTTGAAATGTCCTTTTGAGAAAAAACTTTCTACAGTTTTGTTGCTGAGATTCATCTTGTGATGTGCACTCCAGTAAATTGTTCCTCTTTTTTCATAAATGATGTAATAGTTTAGTTTAGGTAGATGCATAAACATCCAGTTTTGTCCAGGACAGTTTTGTCACTGTCCTATGTCTTTTGTTTTATGTCAAATATATGATATATATACATATACGTTTGAGTACAAACAACTGTGTATATTTGTCTCATCTGCTGAACAAAAATACGAATGTGTGACAGAAAGGATGCAAGAGAATAAAACTAGCCACATGAGATTAAAAAAACTTAGAAACTTTAATAAAGGGATGATCAAGGCAACCTTTCTTAAACAAACCTCGAGATTTTATACTAAACCAAACTGACAATTCTTCATTAAAATAGTGGTTTATCTTTTTCCACCAAACATTTTCAAATTCTCTGCTATTGGGCAGTGTCAGAGCCTTTCTGGCATTAATGGAGATTTTCTTAGCTACTGCAGTGTGCCTTTGCAGATCTGTCACTCCTATTTTCTTCCTTTGTTATGAAAAGGGCCTTCATTAGTAGAAAAGTTTTAACTTTTGGTAAAAAAATGCAGCAACTCAGAATCTCTTATTCCCACCATGAGTATGATTAAGTAGATAACCTTATCTGTAAATCATGAGACTCATTACTAAGCCTTCCCAGAGCTCCATAAAACAAAACATCCCCCTGCCTGCAATATTCAAGGAAATAAATGATAGCTGAAAGATTTGTGAGAGTTGAAGGAGGTCTCCAAATCTCAGAATATCTCCTGACTGTCCCTGTACTGAGTCTAAATTTTGAATCAAGTAGAAGTATATACACTGATTAGTAGTGGTTTCATCAAATTGTGAAACCTGTATGAAAATATGTGACAAAACACAGTAGTTAATACAACTTACAGAGTTCCAAATATAATCTAATGTTTTCCTGAAAGTTACAGACAAAAGTAAAATGAACGAAGAAAAAACCTTCCAAGCTTTCAATGCCATTTTTTTGAAAAAAAAAAAAAAAAAATCTATGAAGTTCGCATGCTTTATTTAAAATAATGAAAGTAGCAGCTTTCCCCTTAAGTTATATTGGTTTATAAATATTTTTACTGACTCTAATGTATTTTTAGTCTACTGTCTATATACCTGGGTCATAGCCATTGAGAGTGTTACTCTAGGCAAATATGAAAAACTTAGCCTTAGCTACTTTTCCCGTAAGTCATTATTTAGCTTCTCTGTCTACCTTCTTTCCAGTATTGTGAAGTGTTTTCTATATTTGCTTTTGAGAAGTAAGATAATTCTGGGTTATCATCTACAGATACATTGTACAGAATATTAACTTTATTCTGAGAACATATTTTATGTTCCAAAAGGTTAGTTCTTTTGCTTCCATCTCAAGAATTTTACATGATGATTCTTTCAAGCTGTCTTTCAGTATGCAAAAAGCCAACCGTGTCCTGGGCTGCATCAAAAGAAACATTAGCAGCAGGTCAAAGGATGTGATTCTCCCCCTCTGCTCTCGTAAGACCCCACCTGGAGTACTGTGTTCAGCTGTGGGGCCCTGAACATAAAAAAGACATGGACCTGTTGGAGCTAGTCCAGAGAAGAGCCATGAAGATGGTCAGAGGGCTGGAGCACCTCCCCTATGAGGACAGGCTGAGAGAGTTGGGGTTGTTCAGCCTGGAGAAAAGAAGGTTCCGAGGAGAACTTAGAGCAGCCTACCAGTACCTAAAGGGGGTCTACAGGAGAGATGGGGAGGCACTCTTTATCAGGGAGTGTAGTGACAGGACAAGGGGTAATGGTTATAAGCTGAAAGAGGGTAGATTTAGAGTAGGTATTAGGAAGAAATTTTTTCCTGTGAGGGTGGTGAGACACTGGAACAGGTTGCCTAGAGAAGCTGTGGATGCCCCATCCCTGGAGGTGTTCAAGGCCAGGCTGGATGAGGCTTTGAGCAACCTGGTCTAGTGGTAGGGGTCCCTGCCCATGGCAGGGGTGGTACTTGATGATTGTTAAGGTCCTTTCCAACCCAAACCATTCTGTGATTCTGTGATTCTATGATTTTCGATCGCTAAATGGTGTGGGTCCTGTTTAGAAAATGGTTGTTCTATAGGTCTATCAGAGAATCATATGAGATTTTGATCTGACCTACTAAAGTCCTTCTGACATCTTTACAGCACAAATTTAATTTCATATTCAAACAGTAAAATCTTCAGAGAGATGAAAAGCCACCTATTGGGTTCTCTATTTAGATATCTGAAATTGTTCTGCATTGCTCAAAGGTGTAGAGGAGAACTGCAGGAGAAATAAGTGCAAAGTGACTATAGTCAACCATGTTTTTGAAAATTATGTTCCAGAGTTTCTTGCCTGTTACAAGTGCTGTTTTTTAGTGTGGGAAAGCCCGGTTTTCATAAATACTACAGCATGTATGCTACTGCTGCAGCATTTCGAAAAGCACTGAAAACACTGGTTATTTACTGGAATGTGTTTGCTTTGCCTGAAGAATATGGTGAATTTAAGCTTCTGTTAGAAAGCAAGATTTATTTTGCTCTAGGCAGGTAGTTACTACCACTTTAAAATAAGTGGATATTAATTAATGCTTGAATACAGCAGATATTATATTGGATAATGTGGATACAAATCCACATTAGTAATGAAAAGATACATCATAATGAGTATATTAACATCTATGCTGAATTAGGATGGAATTCTTATGGAAGGATAAATTACATCCATTGTAAAACCTAATAGATATCATTATGGTCAGTGTTAAAACAATGAGTACCAAATGAATGAGTAATAGGAGGGACACTAAGACTAAATTTTATTCATTAGCTGTGTTGGTAAAAATGTGTAATCAGTATCACAGATTTATGTACACATCTTGGTTAACTGTGCATATGCCTTGGGCAATCTGGGACCATCAGGAAAATCTGAACATTGCAGCAAAAAGTTCTTAACCATTGAACTAGAAGTACGTATGTATGTTTTATGTAACATATTTAAAGTGCAAAGTAAATAGTCTGACTACTGCCCAAAAGGCCATGAATCTTTTCTTCTTTTCTTATGTATACGAAGAAACTTAAATAGAAATGACAGCAGTATGACAATGTCAATTAAGCAAGCATTTTGTAGTTGGTGTGCTTTATTATCCTATGTGAACAAAAGCATGAATAACTAGTGACTTGAGCAGCCCGAATAAGTATGTCTGCTTGGGACAGTGTTCAGCATCCCATTAAGAACAAAGATAAAAGCACCCTGTAAGGTAGCTCCAACTATGAGTACATGGTGTGTTCACTGAGCTCCTCAAACTTCCCAGAGTTCTTACAGTTGTCCATAGGGCTTCTTTGTCATTGTAATCTCTATAAGGCCTTCTAATAGATTCTCTTTATTAATTAGTCAACTTATTTATTCTTTGTTTGTTTTTGTGACAGCTCTCCACAAGGAAATTTAAATTGCTACAAGATTTAAAGACAATTATGTTGTTAACAACTGGTCTAAAAATATCACATGCTCCCACTGAGTTCTTTTTTTGGGGAGGAGAAAAAGAAAAAGTGGAGTTTATCAGGGTATTGTATCTAGGAAGAGTGTGAATGCGTGCTTGCAGGTGGCCTAATTCTCATCTGGACAGCTAGGAAGAAAATGAAGTATAATTTTGCCAGAGAAGAATGGGTCATTTTTATGGGAGATTTTTTCTATCTTAAAATAACTAAGGCAAAAATTCTTCCATTTAATCCGTCTCAATTGGGTATACTAACATATGTTAGCTATTCTATTACAGATCTATGATCTGGATCTATATTAGGTGTTCTAGTCTGTGGAGCTGTATCAGTTATTCTACAGTAGCTCTGAGGAAGGACTTTCACCTGCAATACTGAGAGAAATGGAAGCACAATGTGTAAGAAAGCAGTAAACTGCAAACAAGATTTACACTGCAGATCTGAGAAGAGGAATTTGTCCTGAGAGGGAAATCATAGATTCAGGTTTAGAACTACTCTTTCCAGGTAAGTTTTATTTGGCTCTTCAGGGTAGGTAGAGAGAGATGTGGTAATACGTTACTTTCTGAGTATGTTGCTATTATTATGATCATAAGGCATCAAAAGAAAGGTTTATCCTACTAGTTCTTGGCATAGAATCATAAACGTATCTTTCTGAGAAAAAGACAAAGGTTGATAGTGTAACAATATCTAAATTGTACCAAAGGAAAGTCCATCTAGGACAGTAGCCTGTTTAATCACAGTGGTCAACAGCAAATGCCAAGGGAAGAGTGTAAGAAAGCAGCAAGAGTATAGTGATACCTCATCACATACTTTCCTAATGTCAACCAACCTGTAGCCTGGGTACCTCTGAACTGGTGGAGGTGTCTTTGTATTTAATGGTCTTCATTCATCCTAACCACACATTAAAACCTTTATCACATGAATATCTAGCAATAACTGAGGGTCTTGTTTGGGACAGCAAGTCTGGTTCTGTGGCAGCCCACTCCATGTCCTGCGCTCTACCATTGTTATTTGTTTTTTGAATTGTCTCTGAAAAATAGTTTGTATGGGAAAATCCAGGAGATCAAAATGTTTTCTGTGTAGCCGCAGTTGCACTATTAAATGTTCTTTTTTGTTTTAAGCAAAAATATAGTGTTTTTGTAATAGGTCTTAGCGTTGCTTTACTCTGTCTGTTTATGTTGAGAAGTCAGGTAAGTGGTCAAGAGGCAAAATTACCTGTACTTTGTAAAGAAATGCAGGTATTTGCCATGACATCAAAGCACAAACTATTATATTTGCTTCTCATCCATCTGTTTATGCTGTAATTTTTTGTACGTTACATTTGATTCTGATCAGAAAGAAGGAAAATATTTTGAGACTATATTGTAGGAAAATCCTTTTAAAAGTCTCTTTTTCGGGGATGAGTTATTTCTGTCTTCACATTATAATCTGCTGCTAATTAGTTCGAACAGTTATGTTAGCAGTGATTAGAATCTTTATGTCCCTGATGTTAATACATTACAAAAATTTAAACCTCTCTTTGATTCAGGTTAGTGTCAAAATAAGTGAAGGAGCAACATACTGTTACCACTCTTCTAATTTATGTGATTGTATCATATCACACTGCATTTTTCTGCTGGAGTACATAAAAAGCAGTGAGCACTGGAATGTGATCTGAACCAGTCCTAAAATAGCTAAATAAGGTTGAAGAAGGGGAAGCAATAAATCAGATCAAGCAGAATCATAGGAGGATACAGAAAAGAATAATTAGTGTAACTACTTTTTAAGGCATATTCTGGCTTTTCTTCAGTGGGCCCATGCAAGAGTAGTAGTGGTCAAAAAGTATCTTTCACAGCTTGTGTTGTCTCACTTCTGTTGCAGAAATGACGATAATCCTGCATTCTCCAAAACCTGCTTTTTCTGAGCAAGAGCTTGAGTTTTCTGGGCCAGTTAATTGTATAATAGCCTATGTTACCATGTTTGGGGTTTTTTTTTGCACAGTATTGTCACTGGTTGTGAGGCAGAGAAGATGTACTTAATTTCCTAATGTCTTGTCATAAACTTTAAACATCTTTCTGGGGGCTACAAGAATGACAGCATGTGTCATCAAAGTGGAGTTGAGATTTTTGTTCTTAACTGTATACTATATAACTGTTCATTAGGTACTCTGCATTGTACTGTCTTCTCTGTTCTTGCGGACACCACAAATTACAGATGGCCAGTTTTCAGTCAATGAGCACAGTTCCACTGAGGGACTGAGGCTACTGTTGCTCTTTCTTGTATAGTGGTATCCAGGCTAAAGCATATAAATGCCTAACCATTAAGGTAATGTTGAAATGTTGTTAGTCATGTCTTGTTTCACATGTGTGTTAAGTCATTAATTAAGCCTTTTAGATATTAAAACACCATGAACTTGAAAACAAAACCCTCCGTAGCAGAAATTACGGCTAGAGCAGTATGGCTAGAAAGAAAGTCCTTACAAAAATGCTCAAAGGGAATTGTGGAGTTCAAGTAGTTTGTGTTATGACTTTGGGAAGCAAGTAAGCAATTGTGCAAAAATACATGACACAGGCACCATAGCAAGTTAATCACTTCAGAGTTCCTCCTCCTTCCCCAAAGTGAGTTGCATTAGGAGATTAGAGCTGTAAAAACAGTCTGACCTGAGAGAGTCTTGTGCTGTAGGGACCTCATGAGGATTAAGTATAGCACCAACAGCCACTTCACTTAATAATGTCTCATGTCTGAAGTTACATTATCCACTTTTCTGTCTTTTATAGAATCCAACTAGGCTAGATCAATATCCTGAGGAAATGTGGCTTTCTATTTTAGGATGACATTTTCCTACTTGGCAGGATATTATCTTCATACAACATGTGTACAATATGGTACTAATTTATGTCTGTATGTTAGTCTGGGAAAAGTTGCCTTTCACAGTGTATTAGGACTTACAGATATTAATTCAGATGTCTTTAAATGCTCTTAAAATATCATATACCTCCTCATTTTACTGTAAAATGATACTGTATTAAGCAGAGTCTAGAGTTGTAACCATACTGAAATGAAGGACTAATAATTTAAAAATGACTTTCATCATTAACGTCTCATTCCCATAGGCTGAAACCGGGGTAATAAAATGGTACCTGGGCCAAAACTCAACACACAAACTTCTGTCTTCTACCATAAGATGGCACTTAGATGGAATGAATTTTAAATGCACAGATTACCAAAAATGAAAACAAAAGTTTGAAAAGTAGTGTTTGAGCTACACTGTCAGAAGAATTGTTCTCATGGGTACTTTAAGGACACATCTGTATTAATAAACTAAGAATTGCCAGGAGCTATTCTCTAGTTTTGAGGCCACTGGTAAGGGCATACTGTTGAAATAATATGTTATTGAATTAGTAGCAACTATTTAAAGTAGCAGTATAGTGTAACTAATAAAATTACAACATGACTTTGCGTTATTTAAATCTTTCAGCCTCCCAAAGAGAATTGTCCCATCCAAACTGTAATTTGAGAATGGCTCCTAGCCCATACTGCATCCCAGACTATTCCCAGGAGAATTTAGGAGAAACTCCTAGAGACTCATTTTTTATTATTATTTTCTCCAGAATTAAGCAGAACTACATACATCTAGCTGAACACAGAAAAACTTCAAACCATGTTAATTGTTTGGCAAGATGAAAATCACTGAAGAAAACAGATTTAAGCAGTTTAAACCATAGAATCATAGAATGGTTTGGGTTGGAAAGGACCTTAAAGATCATCAAGTTCCAACCCCCCTGCCATGGGCAGGGACACCTCCCACTAGACCAGGTTGCTCAAAGCCTCATCCAGCCTGGCCTCGAACACCTCCAGGGATGGGGCATCCACAGCTTCCCTGGACAACCTGTTCCAGTGTCTCACCACCCTCACAGGAAAAAATTTCTTCCTAATACCTACTCTAAATCTACACTCT
>NW_010132665.1:13015-14162 GCF_000699245.1 Pterocles gutturalis
ACAGTTGTGATTTGCAGGTTTACCATGCAGTTTATCAAATGAACTTCCTAAATGGGAAATGCAGAAACCTTGCCAAATAATTACTTCTTTTCTGGTGTGTTAAGTTCACAAGCCAGTCTTGATGGCTCCCTATGTAACTGGAGCCGAGAGACAAGTTCCCCCAGAGGACAATTCGTAGCACTAACTGATACTCTACATGAACTTAAGGATACCCTCTACTTCTCCATTGACAGTGGAGGGAGACTGGGCATATAATTTCTAAAACTAAATGAGGCATGTAACATTAACTGCAGTTAGCATCTCTGCAGTTCCCACTTTAACTTGAAAGTATTCTGTTCTGAAAAACAAAAATGCTGACAAAAGATAGATAAAAGGGACCAAACCCCAGTCCCATTCAAGGGAAGTACTTTAGTTTTTAATTGATTTTGGAAATTTTTTTGACAGTCTGCACTGGACACTTTGCCTAGAAAGTAAGCTTAAATATAGAAATCTCATTGTGCTATTGGTATTAGATTTGTAATAGAAACCTGTACAGACAAGTCAGATAACTTGTGTAATAACACCTGGATCTCTGAATCAGATGAGACATTTCACAAAAATAATTGCTTGTAATTTTTCTCAGTTTACACGTGAAAATAAGATACAGCGTCCTGTGTGTAACATGGCTATAAAGAAATCACAGTCAATATAATTTGTAAATAATGGTTTACGTTACAGAAATATTTATATGTACATTGCAGAAATGTTTATGTGCGACAGATTATAAAGCATCAGGTTTCTAAACTATAATCTTTGAAGCAAAACACATAATGTACATTGCTAGAATCATATCATGATTGCAAAGGTCACTTCTCCATCCGGTGGCAGATATAATTAATGCTTGTATGGAAAAAGTACTATTCATAAATATTTATGTATTTTAGCTTTCTGCATAAGATGAAGCAACTGGAAACTAGTCAACAGCACATGACCAGTCAGCAGTAGCACATGACAAGTCAGTTGTTTGTAGATCCTCAGTGATACAAAGTGGTATTTACTAAATAATTGCCCTAGCTCTACTGCTATCAGCAAGGTGATGTAAATGTTCTGAGCTAACTTTAAATTATTTAGGAGTATTCAGATGGGTTTGCCCTTGGCTGGGGGCCAA
>NW_010132666.1:0-1429 GCF_000699245.1 Pterocles gutturalis
TCTCCCCTACACTACTCTCCAACAGGACATTTTGGTTCTGGTTTTTTTCAGCACACTTCTATGTTAATGGTGTCATTTTGTCTCATATAGGAGAGAGCTGCCATAGTATCAGTCATAATGAGTAAAGAGGGCGTTTGGTTTAGACTTCCAAATTCCTGGTGTTATATTTTCTCACAGAAGGAGGTAAAGGATTGGTAACTTTTCTAAAAGCTAACACCGGCTGTCTTCCAACTGACATTTTTTATTCTTAATTGACAGGCCCTGAATGCAACTCAAATATGGCAGAAGTCAGAAAGAGAGCCTTAAAGAACTAAGCTAGTAATTAAACATATGGCCTGCAAAAACCTTTTTTTTTCCTGATGGCAACTGAGAGAAGATCAGAAGCTGCAGAGTAAGCCCAAACCCCTGAAAAAACTTGGCGAGAAGCTTTGCAACAGGAAGTTGACCTGACATTAGTCACATGGAGTGCTGAAGAGGAACAACAACAACAACAAACCAAAAAGAGTGGAAAACAATGTTAAAAGAATATGCATTTATCTTTCTAAAGATTCATCTGGCCTCTCAATCAAAAGATTACTCACAATGTCGGATTTTTTGTCTTTTTTTTTTTTTTTTCCTGAGCTGCTTTGTTCATTGCTGGACTTTAGTATATACTCTGCCCAGGAGAGAAATTGGCACATTTATTAAATATTCAGATAGATACTGCTATATAGATGTCAAAGAATAGAAGATCAAAGGGACATTTCTTTGCATAAGAAACATGGCATTGATTTTGCATTTCTGTATAAAGATCAGGCTTACTGAGAAACGGCTTTAATCTTTGTCTGTGATGGTTAGTTGTGGTCATCTGGGCTCTAGACTACCCTTCTTGTGTCTCCAGCAACTCTAACGCTTGCCCTTCAAACTAGCTTTTAAATGCTTGGTTCCACCCTGGAGTTGTCAGTGCTGAGATGGGTGCCTTGAACTATTTATGCAGGGTCTGGAGGAAGTCTGATGCTACAGAATGGGCTTCACCAACTGCCAGAACAGAAAACAAAAGAATAACTTCACACAGGAAAACCATTCTGGTTTTGTAAAACTCTTGCTTGATATTCCTCAACTGAAAAATTCCAGCTCTGCAGTAGAAAGTGATTTCTTTTTTTTCTAATCTTATCCTTAAGGTAACTAAAATGGAAAACTGTTCTTATTGAAATAGAACATTATGAGTTACTGAAACAAAACAAATTAATTTAATTTGCTTTGGATAGTAAGAAAGGATTTCTTCACTGTGAACCTTTTGTGTATTCTGACATTTTTTTCTTCCCTGGTTTGAGATAAAGATATTTTTGATATGTTTAAACTTTCTGCAGGTTATGGGAACTATTTTGTGTCTCATTCTAACAACATCACAATAATGATGCAAATGCAAATGGTGGATGAGCCGACTAGG
>NW_010132667.1:0-3340 GCF_000699245.1 Pterocles gutturalis
TGGCCCCATGGACTTGTGCGTGTCCAGGTCCATCTTTTGCTGATTTTGAACCTGGCTCCCATTAGCTTCACTGGATGATCCACAGTAGAAGAGATGGTGAACAGCAGATCCTGCTCCACTCAATGATTCTGGTGGGCCGTGATCATAACACACCTCTAAGTCACCACTTTTCCAGGCTGCAGAATCTACTCTGCTCAGCCATCCCCTCCATGGGAGCTGTACCATACCTTTGGTCACCTCTGTTGCCCTCCTTTGAACCTTTTCTGCTTCTATATGCTTTCTGAAATGAGAACTGCCAGTAGTATTCAAGACATGGGCACACGGTGAGTTTATACAGCTGCATAGCTATGTTGGTGCTCTACTCCTTTATTAATAATTCCTAACTTTCAATTCGCTTGTTTGATTGCTAGGAAGGAGTGTTGTTTTCATAGAACATAAACCCAGGTTCTTTCTCCTGAGTGTCAACAGTCAGCTCAAAGCCCATTCTTTTATATATGAGGTTAAGAGAATTTTTCCCGTATCACTTTACATGTATATCCATGAATTTATTCTGTTTTATTGCTTGCTCAGTCTCACAAGATCCTTCTGCATTATCTCAGCCTGAACATACAAATATTTCCATACATGTTTTACTTCCCACATGGTGTGGAGTCACATTGACATAAAGGGAACAACCCTTGTATGCAAAGGTAAGCACTTTCAGAGCTGTACACACATGGCTAGCTTGAACTGTGGCTAGAAAAACCATCACGGTTTAAAGAAGCTGCCAGATCACAATGCAACCCCCACAGAAGTAATTTAACCCAACCTGCCAGTGACAACATAAGCATAGATAAATTTGTTGTGCCTTGAGGTCTACAGTGCACAGCATGCTTGTACTTTATGAAGACAGAGCCAGACTGCTCACAGTGCTGCATGAGTGAAGGACAAGAGACCATGGGTATAAATGATAATGAGAGGAATGTAGACTGAATATAGGGAGAAACTTTCTCACCTGGGGCCCACAAGGCAGAGGCACAGGCTGCCCAGGGAGGCTGTGCTAGCTCTCTGGGAGGTTTGCAGCCCCAAGGAGGAAGAGCCCTGAGCAACCCGGTCTGAGCTCAGCACTGAGCCTGTTGTGGCAGGGACAGACCAGGGACCTCCCGAGCTCCTGTACAGCCTGAGCTGTCTTGCGACCCTAGGATATCAAATGCACACTAGTAAGTGTTACTGGTTAACTTGAAATCTTATTTCAGAGGTAAAACTAAAGATAAGGGTGTTTTTTCTATTTTTTTAATAGACAGGTATGGAAAGAGGTGACTATCCGACACCTTCCAAATGGGCAGGACTCAAGGGATCACTATTTTAGTCTTGACTGAGAGTGGTGAAGTGTCAGGCCACTGAAGCAGAGGACTTAGCTTCAAAATAGTACTGTGAAATGTAAATAAAATACTTCTGTTTTGAAGTTGCTCCACATCTGGTCCATTTGGATCCTGGGTGGGCAAAGCAGCTTGTTCCTGTTGGTACCTGTCTGTATAGACATAGCCTACATTTAGCTTAATATTTGAAAAAAAGTAATTTCAAATTAACCATTGGCATCTTATAGGAGTTCTCTAATTTTTCCTTCTCAGAAGCGGTCAAACTGGACACAAATAATTACTAGACTTCAAACAGATACATGTTTGCTGAAAGGAAAGACAGATATTATTCTTCCAAGCCTAAGAACATATTTTCTCTATTGCTAGTGATACATGATTGTGACCAGAAATGGGTGTACATGCATACAGAATACACGACAAACTTTCCTTTTCACCCCAAATAGCTTTGAAAATAGTATCAGATGGAAAATATAGAATCAGAAAGGCAATCTGTATGTAGTGTCTCAGCCTCTCTCTCAGGCTAGTTGGGACAGTTCTAACCTACTTTACATTGATTAAAAAAGTCTGAATAATTACCTGCACTAGATACAGCTTTCCTCAGTGCAGACCTTTGTATCTTTTAGAAAGTCATTGCTTTGTATCTTTCAGAAATTCATTGCTTCCTTCAAGTTTTTGTGCCCTTGGACTCCTCACCCAGGTTCCTGGATTTGAGGAAATGGGAGAGGGAGGCAATAAGTGTCTTCCATAACCAAGCAGGAGTGTTCAAATACAAACCCCTGATTTAAGGTTGAGAAAAAAGAAAAGAAGTCATCAGAAAATTAATTTCCCAGAATGTTTGTCCCAAGCAATGAGTTATATTCGTCCATTTAGTCCATCACAAGTTTTCCCCCATGACATGTAATCCTCAATATGTTACATGAGAACACTATAATTTAAAGGGCATCATCCAGACTCCACTGCTTTCTTCCCACCCACTGTCTCCCTTTTAGTAACTGGCTCCTGGGAAAATGTCTGCTGAAAATACTGATGTCTTCTCTGAATTACAGATTTGTTTAATACTTACTTTGAGATGTCTTTGATTGTCAGTCAGATTTCTTATGCCAACAGCTTACTTCACAGGAGCACATTTGCTGTAAGGGGGAGAACTATCCCCCTGGATGGCAAAACACTCAGACATAGTTTTGGGACTTCTCTGATTTGACTGCCAATTTTATTAAAGCCAGTAGTTTGTTAAGAGTTTGTTTGGGGGAGATATAGAAATCTTCTCTCTTTTCAGAACTTATTTTAACTAAGAGATGTACAAATCTCTGCCACAGACTTGGAAAAGCCATAACTTGCCCGGAAGTACCCATTCATTTTTGACAAATCCACTTTTGTTGACCAGCTTGAGAAATAACAGATCTCCTCAGGAGCAGACGGGATGGCAGCCCACGTTCACTTCAGCTGAGCTGGTAGCTACCTCAGCTTTTCTGAAAATGAAGGCTGGAGTGCTTCTGTTTGGGCATAATGTTTTTAAATGTGGCCTTATCAATTTTGGAGTCAGTTTCCCCACTGGGAAAGCAGATAATGGCCTAATACATGTTGTTTGAAGTGTTATGGAGCTATATCTAGTTATGGTTGTAGAGTGCTTCACAGTCCTCCAAGTGAAGGTACTCCTGAGGCACAAAAGTGTTCCTGAATAAGCTCTATGGGCAACAGCTGTCAGGGGCAGGTTCCTGTCTTGCCAGCACTTGGCCAGCACAACAGTTTGGGTATGTTAATGGGAAAGGAGCCACCATCATGAACACTTTGCCCTTCCTTGGTTAGGCAGTGAAAAATGGTCATAAACAGAGAGAGAAAATGAGGCTTGTGTGAGGCCAGGACTGTGTTTCAGTGCCATGGGGCTCTGTAGTCTTATGGGAAAAATTCAGTGGAAATCTTACAGTAAAAGTGTTTTTCTTTGAGGCTGCAGAAGATGCTGAGGCGGGAGAAGTTTACTTTAT
>NW_010132667.1:3351-15098 GCF_000699245.1 Pterocles gutturalis
CAGGAAAGCCTCCAAACAGAGGTGGACTGAGCAGCTTCTCCCACCCCACTGGATATGTATCTGAGCCCCCTCCTCACCAATGCCGCATCACAGGCTGTGAAGGAAATGGGAAGGGAAGGGGAGAGGGGGCAGCAGCCACACCTGCGGTGAGCCCAGCTCTCGGCCCAGAGGCATGCGTAACAAATTAAAGGACTACAGCAAAGGTGGTGGTGGGATGGGTGTTTTGTTTACTAGCAGTGTAAATCCTTGCTGTGCTTTTCCAGCATGATGCCAAGCTCACTTCTACCTCCAATTTTTGTAGCACACTTCGTATACTGATTCAAAGCTTGTAAATGCAGAAGCATTTACTTGCAAATGCGGATGCACAGGCAGGTGCCTGATTTTATCCGGGTTCTTCTGGGAAGCATACTGATCTTAGGATGTTCATTATTTTTAAGTGAAATATTTGAAACTTTGAATATGACTTTTTTTTTCTTTTTTTTTTTTTTTTTTTTTTTTTTGCCAGCAGGGGAAGTATAGCTGTAGGAGTAATACTAAATCTATCCATGTCCTAAATCTTAAACATATTTGTTGTGGTAAGTACAACCAAAGTTTTCTGATGAGATTTTAATTCAGACCCCAGTCTAGGAGGCAGTCTGGCCCCATTTCTAATTGTTTCTTATGTACAAATGTAAACAGCCTGGTTTGTAGTGTATCCCAAAATGTAGCAGTTCCTTTTCAATTTGACTACATCCTCACGTCTGCAAAATTATTACATCTTTAGTTGCATAAAGCAGCTATATGCAAGTATTTTTGGTTCACAAAACGCCAGCTTTAGAAAATATTATTGCATAACCTGATTGCAAAAAATTAATTATTATGCATTTGAATAAGGAAAATAACAAGTTACCCAGGCAGGAATTAGTTTTGGGTAGTTACTGAATTCTTAAAGAAATTTGCTTTTGTAGTTTATTGTTGAGAAACTTGTCAAGAAAACAGATCTTATGTTGGAGCAATAATAAAAATAAGTGAAGTAAATTTTGAATTTGCTTTCTGTGAACTTTACACCAGAAAAGTACTTACATGTAACCACTTAGAGAAAGACAGCATGTCATGTGGTAATTATAACTTTCAACCTCAATTAAGGTAAAACAGGATGACAAAATCATGCTTTGGAATGATGAATATATTCTGTAAAATAAGAATCTCTTCACCATCATCTGATTATGAACAGAAAAAACCAGCGCTATCAGATGACATGTCCAAGGAAATACAAACTGCTTGGCAATCAAGTTTGTGGGAAGAAGAAGGAATTTGTCCATTTCTCTGGAATTGACAAACATGCAGTAGCCTGTGTGCACGATCGATGTGCATGTGACCTAGTCTAGCCAGTCTGGAATACATTTAATTGCATGTGCACATGCATCTCTGCAGTATGCACATAATGAATTCAATGCATCCTCTATCACTTGCAGTGCATGACTTCGCGCAGGGTGCATGCCATATGTGGCTGCATTTCCACTTGAGATTCTCACATCTGGGAACCTCAAGAACAGAAAGGAAGACACTTCTTACACCAGTGTTCTTCTGTAGTGAGAACATACAAACGATATTTTTCTTTCTTTAGGAACTACATTGTATAATTAACACTTCAGTAGAACTTTCTATCATAACCTGTTGATGCTCCTGTTGATGCTCATCAACCCATTTTTTTTGCAGTTGGACTTACATCATTTTTTTAGGATTTCCTTCTGCGTAGCTGAATGAAGCAAGACTTTTACATTAAACTGTTGAGTTACAGAAATCTGCATACCTGTCATCAGTTAATTTTTTCATCGTTTATTATCTTAATAAGCATGAGATATGCTGAAGCTGCTTTTCAGTTTTTGTTTAGGTTTGCTTGTGCTTTACACAACTGGGAGCACTGTAGCTACTTTTTCTAGTTAAATGTTGATACTGAACAATCAAACATACTTTGCAGTAGAGAAACAAATGATTTCCATATGCATACAAAATCCCTAAACAAATCCATCAAAAATGTTGTCTCAACTATTTTTCTTCCAGCACTGAGAGAATACTGGCACACAGTTAGTATACAGCATCTGGTTAGCTGAGAATACATCAATATCTCTGAAGTTTTAAAACACTTTCTTTGAAAAGCAAGTTTTTCCCATAAAATATGAAACCGTACATCTACAGCATTTGACTGTGATACTATTTCCCCAGACTTTTAGTATACCTGACAGGGAGTTTAGGTGAGTTTACATGTAGAAGGTAGCAAACACATATTTTGAGTGCTGGCAAAAATGGATATTTTTGTAATTTGTTTTTTGGAAATTATAATTGCCATATTAAATATTTGTATTTTATGTCACATGTGGATTTTTTATGATCACAGGGCTAGAGAAAATGCCATGTAATTTGCCAAGTAGACTATTCTTTATGCTTCATAAGTGTTCCCATTATAATTAGAAAAAGGAGCTCTTGGCATTGCTGAAGCCAATAGTGAAATTCCCGTAGCCTTCAGCAGCAGTTGGCCTCTATTTCACCCCAGGAATTTAAGACTGGATTCCAAAGGGGATCTAACTCTAGGTCCAAGATTTAGATCCTTAAAATCTCTGCTTAGATGGTGTCAAAACTCCTAGGCACCTACATTTCTGTTGCTCAAATTGTCCATCTGACTGTAAAATTCTCCAGCTGGCTATTACCTTTGCCTTGAGAGCACTAAGCCATTTGGTGCCTATTTTAGACCTGCTCCTCAAAAAGAATTGCACATAAGTGTTCTTCAAACTGTCTTACCCACAGTGCTCAGTCTGGTAGCAACTCCAGGGAACAGCAGAAGTTTAATAGACTGCGTGTGTATATGAGGGTAAAGGTCCTTTCCTCATCTGCAGCTCCACTTCTCTTTGTTGCTATTTCTCTCACTTTCTCCAGTTGTTGTAGCTCTAATTTAGGGATTATCTGAGCATGACATTGTGGGGACTGGCTGAAGAGAGAACAGAGAAACAGAGGAAGACCACGTGTAAGCACCGTGCTAGAAGGACACCTGGCTTCTGGTTACTCCCTTTGCTCTGCTACTTCAGAGAGGTTTAATCTAAGACTATGCACACTGTCCTTGGAGCAGGGACAGAAAGCTTAGTCTGATCCTCTCTGATGAGTGCTTACTAAGCTTCAAAACTACACTAACACCAGCTCCATCTCTCTCGCCAAATTTATATTTAGTTTTTCCCTGTAAAGTGAGAGAGCTTCTTGTCTCTGAGTACCCAGAAACTTGGCAGTTAGTAGTTCAGGCATTTTTTCAGACTAAGTGTGGGTTCAGAGTTCCTAAGGGATGGGAGAGGTATGAACTTTTGGCTCCCAGCCTAACTGTACCTGCAGTGCTACTGGAGGAAAGCAACTTTTGTGATGCTTGGGGGTGCCTGGAGGACCCCCTTTGCTAGACAGAAGTGCTGCGCTGCTGCAGGGCCCCGAGGGCTTCTCCCCATCACTACAGCACCCAAACCTGAGCTGCCGGAGCACAAGCAGTAGGCAACACCTGAGGAACGGCAACCACTTACAGAAAATCCTGGGGAATTATGGAAGAACAAGTTTGTGGAGAAACAGCACTGTGTGCTGGGAGGTGTGGGGGGAAATCCTGCTAGAAGCGATGGTTGGGATGGCAGCTAGTGCTTACCAGATCTTTAATAATTTTTATTTCTGGCCTTGTCAAGATCCCAAGGCACCCAAAAGATAAAGTTTGGAAACTATCCTATAAACTGGTACCTTTAAAGAGCAAGTAAACAATGAACCCGTGGTCTAATTACACTGGGAATTTTCCAGACATTTCATCTGTTATGTAAAATATTTTGCCTCCCTAATAATAATTATAAACTTCTTAACTAGACTAATTTACTCAGGAACAATAAAGCTTAGTCTAAATTTATATGTTCAAAGGAAAGCAGCTCAGGAACTTGCTGTTCAAAGGGAAATTTGTAGTGCTTTTTAATACGGAGCTAAAATTAAAAAGAAAGAAAAGAAGCCTGTGTTTTACATTAAACCAAACCTTTTTGATAAGAATGCTGGCCTGGAGCAATTTAAGCCATGAAAAAATGAACTCCCTGAGCACTCCTGCCAGAGTCCAGTGATGGAAGGATCCCTGTAAATTCTTAATCTGCCTTTCTTCGTGTCAGGACAATATAGTTCTATAGAAAGGAAGGTCAAGGAACTGAACCCCCTCAGTAGGTATCCAAAAAAGCAATCAAGCTAAACTAGCAGGGAGTGGATTCCAGCTGAACTCTGTAGTGAGGAGCTTTTCTCTTCCACCACAGGTACCTTATAGAAAGGAAGATTCCTGGGACTAGTGGTTTAATTTCTCTGGCTACCATGCTAATCACATACGTCCCATAATTACTGTCTTTCTTTCTTTTCCCCAGACTGTCATTCTTCTGTCTCTTAGCTCCATCCAACAGGCAGACAATGTGGACACAAAGGCTGTGCAAGCTGGCGAGGCACCTGATGGAACGCCGAAGCTCCATGACACACTACCCTGTGCCCCACTCTCTCTTTCAAATATTTAATTTGCATTCTTTCCCAGCAATTGCCAAATGCTCAGGGGCTGCTTTCCATTTTCACCTCATTAGATTATATGTCTGAACATAAAAATGACTGAGAGCTGTGAACCAAATCAAGCTCCTGCAATGTGTGCTGCAAACATGCCAATCATAGTGATGACACAAGGCAAGGATTTGGCAAAAGTCATGAATGGCATTAATGTTAATTGTGTATTTGCAGGTTAGACCAGTGTCAGCTTTAGAGCAAACTCATTATCTTATTTGCGGAACAATGATGGATTTCACAGAAGGCAGAGTAAATAATCATGTGTGCAGGCTCTGAAGAGAAGGGGTCTTTGACCAGAGGAAACAACACAGCACTGGTCAAAGGAAATGGCCAAGGGACAGCGGCTTCTTTCCATCCCTGTCAAATGCATGAGTCAGGCACCTTCTTTGGCTGTGTAAGTCAGAGGAAAAGGATACAAGTTAGACTAAACCCTAAAAGTTGGTAAAGCCCTCCAGGAGGCTTTCAGGTAGATTCAGAGAGCCATGGCCTCATGGGAGTGCTTTGCTGATAAGGTGGGGGCATGGGAGATGCTTGTTATGGCCACAAGTGGGAATGCAGTCCTTGCTCTGTGTCCTTCCTCTGGGCTGGACCTCTGGCACAGAGGGCACCCTGCAGACCCCAGCTGCCTGCCTGCCTGGGCAGTTTGCTCTGCACCAACAGCAAAGGGGCCCATGGCTACTTCCAGGCAGACTACAGCTTACAAATAAAGACAACAAGGAGGGCGCTGCATCTGGGAAGAGCTGTTAATATAAGTCTGCAGGAACTACTTCTAAATTTAGAGAAATACATTTCAGAGAAGTTTTTACATAGTGTGGTGTCCTACACAGGGTCCCCATGGTGACACACCTATATCTTGAGTTTTAAACTGAAGGAGGAAATTGAGAGGCTTTTTAATAAGCTGAAGTGTGGGATATCTATACAGTAATTCCTTTTGTGGTCTATTATTTCCATAAGAAGGTAAAACCATTAGGAGATGCACATGATGGTATAATTAGGTTTAAATATGTGGCAGAGGGTTTTTTTTCACCTTTTTCTTTCCCCTGTTCGGTTGGATACTTGATGTAAACAACTCTTAAATATCAGCTCTTGTGTGACATGGTATTTAGAGAAGCACATTTGTTTTAATGAAAGAAAAAATCAGAAAAGGACAGAACAAAACTGTGGTAAGAAGATACACCTTGTATTTAGAGTTTATTGGAAGGAAGAGGACAGCCTGAAATGTAAGAGAAGGAATGTGTTGGGAAGAAACCCATCCTGCACCTCAACAGCCCCACAGTCCAGGATTTCATAATGACTGTAGTTAAAGTGGCAGGAAAGCCTTTCTCTTCATCTTTGAAAAATGTGCCTGCAGCCTTCCTGGGAACCCTGATTTGAAATTAATCTGCTGTGTGTGTTAACTATGAAAATATACCTTCAAGCATTTGGCAGTTTTCTGCCTGGCTTGTGAGTGATGTGGCCCTCAATTTGCACAATTTGGATTGCAATTTTCCTGTAGCTCTAGGATATGTATATTTAAGGCTCTGATAAGTAGCAGCTTCAATACACATGGGCAGAGAGTCTGTTGCTGGTGAAGGTGTGAAAAGATGGGCAGGAGGCGGGGGGGCTGAGAGAAGGCAGCCCCCACCAGTCCTGGACAGGTTAATGCAAACCTTTTGGTCCAGAGCACTTCTATTTGGGAGCCTGAGCAGGGTTTTAAGATGCTTGATCATTTGCAACTGGGATTATCGGGAGTTTTGTATGTCCCACATTTCCGAATATGAGAGTGCCTCAAGCACCTACACACACACTGAGGTCACCGGAGCTTACCAACTGCGGCTGAACTACGGTGTCTGTGTGTGGGCTCTGAGCCGAACACACATGCAAGTTAACTCTTTCTTTGTGGGGGAGCTGAGCTGAAGGCTGTGATCCACAAATCTTCCCACTAGTGAACAAGGCAGGCTCAGGTCCTCTTTGCTACATTCTGTGTGACAGCTCCACGCAGGGACACTTGCCCCTTGGCTCCTTCAAGTGGGAGTCTGGACAATGCTGAAGTGGGCATAGGTTAAGAACTTGCAGAAAGACAGCATTGACAGCATAGCTTATAATTAGACTTTTAAATTTTTGCTGCTTTCCTACTTTTATATCAGAATTTACCATGGGTATTAGTACAACTCTCCATAGCTTGCAAGCTTAAAGAGCTTTCTTTTAAGCAAAAGAGACTGCTTGCCTGGTGAGATTTCTCCAAGCTAAGCTGTACGAGCTCTACTATAAATCTAAACTCTTGCATTTTCTTTTATATTCTTTGGCGAGGACTCACTCCTATGCCTTGATTCTTAAAGTCAGCTTGATGGAAAGAGACGAATATGTAAATGGCTCCTTGACTGAAAATCTAGGCCAGAAATTTCAAAGCACTGTCAAAATCCTTTAAACTGCAAAATCATAACTCAGCCACTTACATATAACAAAACTATCTTCTAGTATTTTACTTTATCGCTAAGCACTGTCATCTTTAAAGTGACTATTGAGACTGACCAGCTTTATTAATGACCTCATAGCTGATAAATTTTGCAGCTAAGTGTCTTACTGCCTGTGAGGTAACGCTGGAGAAACAGATAAGTGCATCTGTCTGGCTGTAAGAATTGCACTTTTGTGAGCTTCCCTCTTAATTCTTTCCTTTAAAGAATAGTAAAGCCAATGTTTATTATTATTTTTTCTGCACTGTTAAATGCAGTTCTCCAGGGCATGTAATAAACAGAATGTATAATATATTTAGTGTTGTGGTTGAACTGTAGATGGGCTCCCTCATAAATGTAAGAAGGCACTCAGCAAGTTTTAAACAAGAGGAGGAAGTGCTGCTGAAAGGAATGAGCAGACTTGCAAGCCGTGACATAAAAGCCATCTGAATAGGTAAACACAGTAAAGAAAGCACAAAGAAGTGGCTAGATCTATGTTAGCAGAGGAAACCAGGGACCTCTGGAAGTGGTTCAGTGAAAACTATCTCCAAAAGAGGTCTTTCCAAGCAGCGTGATTATGGATGAATGAGTTGTTGAATTGTGGGCCAAATTTTGAATTAGTCTGAAACAGCAGATGCAAAGGTTTGGGGATAGAGGGTGTGGGGGAAATTGGTCTAACAGCAACCAAACCTGCAAAATATCTCCCCTACTTCTTTTAGGATGCACAGTAACAGAGACAGGACCAAACAGCAGCAGGCCAGCCATCTGGCCCTTCGTATGCTACCTGTCTCTGAGGGGCACCAGAAACTTCACAGGAAAAGTGCATAAAATACCATAGCAGGCAGTCAGGAATAACACGATTGTAGAGAAAGTTTCTGCCTGGTCAGTTTGACTTGTGCACTACATGGTATCTTTCTTTTTGTAAATGTTTTCTCCTGCAACTCTGCCTATGCTCATCACTTGTTTTAGATATCTCATCTGTTTTTGATTCCTATGAAGACTCTGGATTCAGTTGTGTCTTATGGCTGTACTTTCCTTTATTGGTGCTAAATATTTTGCCTGATAATTTTGTTGGATATCCTTCTTTCTTTTATTTTTTTTTTCAAACGAATGAGTAGTAGGAATATAGTTGGCCACAGCTCTATTAATAAAACCAAATTCAAGTAGAGAATGTATTTTTGCTGGAATGAAAATTGCTTTATAAAACTGTCAGATTCACTATAATTTTGTTACAAAAGAAAATTGGAAAAAATGTTCCAGAAACACAAAAATCCCATCTTGCATTTCATTTTGAAATCTTGTTTCTTTTCAACATTATTTGATTTTGTATTATTATGTTTTTAGAGTCTCAGATTAAATATTCTGATGCACCTGGATCAAATTGCATTTTCAGAATGCTCATTTATAAACAAGTTGGGTATTTTCAGTTCTTATTGTGATTCAGAACAGTTTTGCAATACTAAACAGGGCATCCTGAAATGAAGATCCTATCCTCAGTTACAGCTTTACTTATATGTAAACAAAAACCACTAATATGCACCATTAATTTTTTCCTCTTTGTCCTTTCTTTCAGTCTTGATTTTTTCACTGTGTCAGTGAATGGGAATTATCCTGTGTATTTAGTAATAATTAACACCAATCTCTGGATTTCTGGTTTCACTCTATTATTACAGTATCAAGTGGCCAGAATCAAACAAAGTTATTCTAGATATTAATGACATATAAGGTTATTCACATCTTCATAACTTTCTTTCATAATTTTTATACTATCTTTTGTTGATTTGATGATATAAGATAATTTCACACAGAATCACAGAATCACAGAATGTTAGAGATTGGAAGGGACCTCAAAAGATCATCTAGTCCAATCCCCCTGCTGGAGCAGGAACACCTAGATCAGCTAATTTGATCTTACAGACCTTCATTTAATAAATCATCTAGCATGCACACATATACACACACCTTTACTCTGTAGTTTTACTCTCCCCGGGAGAGGCTAAGACATTTCTCTCAGATGCTTATTCATGGATGCCTTAATTTTGATCTTCTTTGGGTGCTACTTGACATTTATCACCTCTGACTTTTATGTGCCTTTTGTTCCCAGGGTGGGAAAATTTTATAACTGTTACTTCTGAGGAACAGTAAGACCACAAGAAGGTTCTGGCTACGTATTGGCTTTCTGCTGAAGAGAATGGGGTGAACAAGTGTCTGCGCTTATGCTGGAGTTCCCACTTAACAGTCGTTCGTCCTCATGGTATTATGTCATGGTTTGCATTTAGTATTTCTAGCTTATTTTTTTAACGTTTCCAGCAATGCTTCTTGTTTTTCAGTGTCACGGGTTACTGAGTAGTGTGTTATCCCTCTTAGGGAACTGAGGATGCTGCCTCCAAACTCCTCCCAGCTCTGGAAATGGATGCTCATTGCAGTTTATCTAACCTAGATCTAGACAGCAGAAAAATTAATTGCATAGTATAGCTATGTGCAGTTAATGAGGCTATCTAGATGAAGCTGACAAAATACAGGTGTTTGTTGTGAAATGTTTCCTTAAAAAGAAGCAAAAATATGAAAGTTAAGTAATGATATTTAAAGTCCAGCTGAGTGCCTATCTCCATGGTCAGCTCTCTCATGTGGACACTACATCCCAGCCAACAGAGGATCTGGCTATTATTCAACATTTCTTACAATATGTGGCTTGGGCACATCAGCCTCTTACCAGCTGCACTTCTCAGAAAGACACACAGACAGCCGTCCGCTGAAATTGGTGTCCAAGTTCTGGAGTGGGGTAGGAGACAGTCCCTCTTATTCTTCTCCCTCTCCCTCTGCTTTAAAAATGTTAGGACTTATTTTTTCCTGTTCTGTATTGACATGCCATCAACACAGGTCAGAATTTGGGAGGGGAGGAAGTGACTGAGTCATCCCAACACTTCTCTCACGAGAGCCAAATGGACAGAGCACTCATATGCTATGGAAAACTCCATCTGAAGTTAGTCCCTGGCTCAGCCAGAGCAGTAATTTGAATTATTACTGTCTTACTGTCCCAGTAACAGAGTTTTGCTTTGTATAGGATGGTCATGAACGTTTGTCTTGTTCTTCACTCTCGTGCACCTGGGAAACCCTCCTAACTTCACACTCTTTAAAGCTAGCATATGCCTACAGGAGATTTCAAATAGAGTGAATTAAGATTTTAAAAATCCCTGACAGTCGTACAGAGACATTTCAGACTTCCATTAATCACCTGCTTACACATTAGTTATTTACTCCACAACTTACACATGCTGCATCCCACACCTCTGCACCAGACATTGTGTAGCTACAGTTTCTTATTTAACTCCTTTGCTGGGTCAGCAAAGAAATTTAATACATAAAGTGAATCATTCACTTTTACAGCACTTGGGAGTTAAATATCACGTTATAAACAAGTCCCAAGGCTCAGAGCCCTCAAACCTGAGCTCATTCTCTCTCTAATATGTAGACGTGACAGAGCTACTGATGTGCTCAGGCCACTGCCTACCCTGCTGATCAAAAATGTCTTTAGCCTCCTCATGCTCCCTTGTCTGCTTTAGTTCATATTCTCATTGGAAGGATGTAGCACAGCACCAGGTTGCAATGGGGTTCCTAGTCTGTAGCTAAGGCTCAGTGAAACATTAATGTAATCAGCAGTAATTTTCAGACAAGAAAGCCAGCAAGCCTCCCGGTCCCTTTCCTTTACGAATCTTCAAAGTCAGTGGTGACGCTGTGCTGTGAATCACCAGAATCCTGCTTTTCCATAAGGTTTCCCCCTATGCACTGCTTGCACTGCTTGCACTCTTGCTCCATGGGAGTGGGGCAGTTGCAGGGAGCCAAAGGTCGGCATTTCTGGGCATAGCTGGATAGATGCAGAAATCTGCATCTTTCTCCCAGTCTTACTAGACACTTACTAGATAGTCTTACTGGATAGTTTTAGTTTGGAAGCTGCAAAGTGTTTTGCTTAGCTAGCTTAAGATTGGTGGTGCACTAATGTACAAGTGCTTGTCTTTTGCAGGCAGTGTTTGTTGCACATATGGTCTGGAGACGGCAAAACTGCAGTTAGGCAAGCACTGAGCCTGAACTAACAAGCCCTGTCTGGCAGTACAATGCAAATTGTATAGACAAAGAGAGGCCCAAACCCAGAGCTTTATGAAGAAGGCAGGACCAGGACCTAAAATGCTGTTGTTTGTTTTCTGTTTCTTTCAAAAATGACTCTGTGCCACAGTAAACATGGCTACAACTCTGCCTGCTAGTTCAGAGTGCTGGCGAAGGCAGCTCACATCTGCCTGCAATCGACTGTGTAGACATATCCTACGTGGCTTCTGTACCGGAGCTGGCTTCTCTCCCGGTAGCTCTGAATACGGGCTGAGTTCACTTGTGTCCCTTTGCACCCGCTCCTATAGGCATACTCGAATCAAGGGGATGTAGGCTTTATGGGCATTAGCCTTTTGCTGAAGTGTGGAAAGCCTCTTTAGGTCCAGCAGCCATATGAATTCAGTGTAATATGTTGTAATTGGGCATGTCCTGGCTTGTTTGCACTCTTAATACAACACAGGGTTCATAATTTGACACAGATATATCCCATTCTGTCACGACGGTAGTTTGCCAGTATTATTCTTTTAACAAGGAACACAGATTCTTTTAAGGTCTGAAAGCGAATGAGGAAAGTTTTTCCAAGTGCAATGTGTTTACACAGAAACACCAATTTTTCTTCTCTCTTCTCTTCTCTTCTCT
>NW_010132668.1:0-7962 GCF_000699245.1 Pterocles gutturalis
GGCCGCGGCCCCGCTCCAGCGAGAATGAAGGTGACGGGGGCTGGAGACGGCAGCGGAGCCGCGAGGGCAGCCCCCACCCCACGATTTCAGATTTCCTAGTGCGGGGGGAGCCGAGACTCACCTTTCCCAGCAGCTCCTGGGGCAAATAGGCCGAACTGGGCTTGAAGAGGGAACCGGTCTGGCTGAGGGTGGTCACGACGGCACCTCCGCTCTGCAGCAAAGGCAGAGTGGAAACCAACCCTCAGCTGCACGTGTCGTGGTTGTGAGACAGCTACGGACTGACTCTGAACAGGGGAGGTGTTTTCTTCTTTCACCTTACAGTTACTTCAATTCTAAAATTCTAGATCATGGACTTATTTGCAGCTTTATGCTTACCAGCGTGTAGCTTTAATTGCTGCGGACAACACACCCAGAGGTACAGACGGAACTCACCCAGTCATTCATCATCATCTTCCTCAGGTTGTGCACAAGCGTCAGCTCCTCTGGAGAAACCTGGTGAAGATTGTCTGTGTCACTTTTTTTGCCAGCAGTTTCTATCTGAGCCGTAAATTCCCCTCCCCTGCTTCAAGGATCGTTGGCATCATTTAGGCGTATTTTTTTTTCTTCTCTTTGAGCACTGTGGCATTCAGCCTTAGTAGTTACAGAGAGAAAACACCCTCCCCTGCTCTCCCTGCAGAAAGATAATCAGAGCAGATCGCTTCTTACGGGGCTTTTGTCTTCCTTTTTTAACGTAGTCCTTCCCCAGAGCGCGTTGACTCCATCCACTGCCACGAGAAGGCGGAATGAGCCGAGGTGACATTGCTGCTTTATCTCCTTCAGCACAACCCCAACAGCGTCGCTGGCATTTCTCACACGAGCTAGACCCTTTAAAGTGGAAAAGGCACATAATTTGGGTTGGTTTTCTTGTTAAGGTCTAATGCTGGCAACTTTGGGCACTGTCTGCCCTTTCTAAAGGGGAAGGAAGATAAAACGACAGTCAGCAGTCCATTTGTTCCTTTCCTATCAGCCTAAGATACTGAGCACCAAAGAAGGAGGAACTTCCAGATTCTGATTTTTGCTTCTACACAAGTTCTCTGTACAGATTCCTTTACAGATCCATCACATCTCCCACAATGTTTTTTGTTGACAGGGAATGCCTTCCACTTCCTAGAGCTGCTGTTTGTAAGACCCCCAGAAGCAATCTGTTCTAGGTACACAATGATGGGATCTTCTAATGAAAGGTGAGACAAAGCCAGTCCTTACCTGCTCCACCACTTCCCCCAACGGTCTGCCCTCCTCCGTGCTTTCTCGTTTGCCCCACACGTACTTTTTTTGTGTTTTTATCTGCAGTAAGAGAGCTACGATTAAACTGGGAACTAAGTAGTGCAAAGGCAGCTTGGCAAGTCTGCAAGTGCACAATCTGGGAGAAGTATTCATGGCAAACAGCCATCCCCACAGGGGGGATTTAAGGTACTTCTTTTTCTACGTAATTTGAATTCCAGTGAAGGGTGGGGTTTGTGGGTTTGTATGAGTGCATCCATTAATACTCGTGCAGCACTTGTTGGAAACGAGCAAATTTAGAATTCGTGTCAAGGTGCTCAATGATGGGCAGCACGTGCAGTCCCCGAGAGACGATTCTGTGGGCAGTTCTTAGCTATGAACCAAAGAACTTCACAGGCTCCACAAACCTCTTTTAGGAAGCGCTCATTTGAGGTTTTGAAATTCTTGAGCCAGGCAGATGCTTGCAAAGGCTGATCAAGCCGTTCCTTGTTATAGGAAGACTGCATAAGCTCCTTGCAGTTTTTCACCCAGAGATGAGCTGTAGGCAAAAGAAAACAGTTGCTTTTTTGAGTCAAAATAACTGTATGAGTTGGGCGGTGGAGTGTGTTTGTATCTCTTATCCTTCTTCCACTACACTGGTAAGAAAAGTCTCTCCCTTGAGAACAGAGGTCACACTGTGTTTCCTGTCACACTCGTTAACAGCGAGGGAAAAAAAGACTATGTGAGAGCATGTGAAAATAATTAAGTTCTTTACAAGCCTTCTCTGCTATGGAGAAAGATAATCTGCTGTGGCCTACCCTGCACCTTTCACTTGAAGGAGCGTTTTCGGGATCAGCAAGTGTATTTGATGCGGTAACGCAGCCAGCACCGGTGCTCTTACCGTCCGGGATGTGCACCACCAGCCAGCCTTGCCTTGTGCAGTAGTGAACCACGTGGCAGAGAGTCATGGTTTTCCCTGTTCCTCTCTCACCATCTCCAACACAGACTGTCAAGGAAAATCTCCAAAAAACTTCAGTTTATACTTGATTGTAATTCTTTCGCAAAAGCCATAAAGGAAGTTCAAAGATGGTAAAAGCAGGGATGGCATTCCATCGTGCTTTTGTTCAGTGGCAAACCGAGCCTAAGGAGTTCTTCTCTCTGTATCCTCCCACCCCCTGTATCAGAGCTGACAATTCCCATTCCCTTAGTTGTGCTGATAGTCCTATTTGTGGATCTGTGTCATAAGCCAAGTCTGGCTTAAAGTGAAAGAATATGAGGTTCATGAACTTCTCAGACCAGCTTTGCTGACAACAGGCGTGTGGAAGAACCACCTCCTGAAGACAAAACCACTGTGGTCAGGATAGGATCAAAACATCGCCTTCATCTGTGTAAACTCACCTGCTTGCATTTAATTGGCATTCTACCATCAAGCAAGTGATAAAAGATACAGATCACATATCTGACGGCTGGGTGTGCAAAGTTGGAGTTTTTCAGGTAAGCGAGAAGTTCTAGAGCTGGTTTTCGCACCATCAGGCAGGCTTCGTTGAAGGTCTTTATCTGAGAAAAGAACAGAACGTAAACAAGAAGCCAGGTGCTGGCACGCTGCAGCTGTTCTGACACGACTCCATCTCTGCCCGGTGCTGTATGGGGTCTGGATGCCCCCTGGTCTCCCCTCCTCTACCACCCCAGTCGTGTCATCACAGAAGTTTCTCCCATTGGTCCAGGATGACATCGCCTTGGTGAGGCCATGCTGACTGCCCCTGAGGAGTCTCTTGTCCTCTGTGTGCCTGGAAATGCGTTCCAGGATTAGCAGAGACTGAGGTGAGGCTGACCGGCCTGTCAATAAATCAAAAACCCCCTAGAATTACTCGCTCACAGATAAGAAACCTGTTCCTAAACTCCAGAAGGCAGTCTATGTTAGCTGCTTGATCTGTCTCACAACAAAAATCAAGATTTTTTATTTTCTTGCTGCTATAAACTTATTTAATGAGACAGCCTGTTTCATACAGACACACAACTGTGGAAAACGTTTCTGTAATTTATTATATACTCAGACACTAGAGATGAAAAATATTGGCTAGATGTAGAAAATAACACTAAGGAGCAGGAATAATTGCATTCTTGCAGCATGTCGCTCTCTTATTCCAACAGGAAAGCGTTAAGAGTTACGTGATTGATCTGGGTCTTCCCACTCCCTACAAACCTGCTCTAAGACAAAGTACCTGCTGCTGGAAGCGGTAGGGCAGTCCATGTGGAAACACAGCCTTCACCTCCTCAAGTGGAATGCTGTAAAGACGACCCTCGTGGCGTTCTGTGTGGTTGGCCTGGGAAGGTAAAATGCAAACTGTTAACACTCAGGGAAGGTCTGATACCTTTCTTCTGGGCACAGAAGAGCTGTGAGAATGCGACACTCAATCAAAGCCAGTGTCCGCTTACTGAGAAGAACTAGTGTATGACAGCAAAGCAGGAATTGTAGTATCAGTATCTTTATCCTCATGTTTAGTCACTTTGGTACACAGAAAGCTATTTAAAAGCTAAGCCTTATTAAAAATTTAGTTTTCATCTGGTCTTTTTAACCCCAATGGGACTTTAAGGTGCACCAGTACGTGTGCAGTCAGAGCTATCAGGTTTGCTAATGGAGCGAGCCAGCGGAGCCTCCCTGCTGCAGTACGCGATCTGCAATACAGCATGTCTGAGGAACGCTGCACTGATAAATTAATAAGCGATGGCGGCTGTCGCCAAACATCAGGCACGTGAAGCCAGAATGCCAAAGCCAGTTGCCTGGCAACGTGAATGGTAGACACAGGACAGCAGGGACAATCCTTGCCATCTGGACTCTTCTGTGCAATCTATAGAGACGCTCGCATCACGTGCATAAGATCATCTGCATGCTGCTGTTTCCATAGAGACCCCAGAGGAATCGGTATTGAAAGACTCCAATTAAAGAGGCAGCAGAAAAGCACCTCAAAGGCTTATTCCATTCATTTATTCCACTTCATTTTGTGCTTGAGACGGAGAGTGTGAGGCTGGAATTATGATGTTGGAGAGCTGTGCTGTGCTGAGGTCATCTGGGGTGTGTTTTTTATCCCCCTGCATAGCCAATGTGGGGAGCTTAGTTAGGGAAGAATACCCCTGGAGTTGAAATTAATGGTGTCCGATGACAAGCTACGCCACACCTGAGCTCCTACAGTACACAGCCTATCATCTCCTCTGTGCAGCTACAGAGGAGGAATCAACACTTGTTCCCAGGAGCTTTCAGGCAGGGGACCAGCCCTGTCCTGTTTAAACCCCGGCGGGTGCCCTGCAGAGCTGCGGCCCGTGTTCCTGTGGGCTGGGGATCGTGGTTGCGATGCCTGCTGTTGGTCCTGTACTCCCTTCCCTTATGTTTCCCAGAACAGCACAATCCCAGCGAGCACGCCTGGTTCCAGCACGGCCACAGACAGGCTGATGGCTTTAGGCACTCGCTGTCTGACAATAGCAATGGTGGCAGGAACTCACCGGGTCGTTCTCACTGGTGTAGAAAACCGGCCTTGGTCCTTCTGCCAGCGTCTGGACATCCTGGCTGAGAACAGAACTTAGGTGATCCTTGGCTGCCGTGTGGAGGGCATACCCATGCTCCAACTGAGGAAAGAAAAAAGCACACAGACAACAAACTTCTCAGCGGTCAAAGATTACAGGTAAAAAATCCAGGTAGGAGTTTGCGTTGTACACTCGTTGCATGCACATTATGATCAGGTCAAGGCAGCACACAACACAGAATACAATTCTCTGTAGTTAGAATAAAAATTCATCGTTAGACTGTAAATTCGTCATGAAAAACCACATGCTTTAGAACCACATTTCACGTGGAGATGCCAGCTTCTAGACCATTTCCATTCACTTAAGTCATCGAGAGAGCCCAGCCCTGTATGTGAACATTACCCCTTGGAGACTGCTCCAGAGCTCAGGTCCTTAAGGTCTCATTGCTGGGAAGTTCCCACAATGTTTCTGCCTACATTGATGAATAGTAGCTAGCACCTTGAAAATTCAAGCTGTCTAGTAATCCATAATCACCTCAATTATGGAGGGATTAGTGCAGCACTGCCACTATTTGATATTTATAATTACATTCCCTGCACTGATTTTCCTGACTGTGTCCCTGCATACAGACTCTCTCATTATAATACAGACGTGGCTGAGAAACTGAAACAGGCAGCTAAGCTGATTAATTATTTTTTCCATCGACAGACTGCTGAAACATGCCTGTACAGCCTAGCCAAAATAGGCAAGAAAGTGAGTAGTAGAAGGAAAAGCATTTTATTATATTATGGTGAAAGAAAAGATGAGCATTTGTTAATGAATAAAAAAGTGTATGCTGCCAACAGGCTGTGACCAAAGCAAGCAAGACTGAAAGCCCCCCTTCGTGTTACTGACTGGAACAGTTGCAGGCACGGCTGTAAGCAGCGCGAGTAGTTTCCTATTTTGTCTGTCTGCATAGACAAGAGTGGCCATAAACTAAAGTTCAGAGACAGGAGCAGCTGTTTCAGTTCTCCATGGCATGATGCAATTCTGCTGTCATCTGAGTTCTCCTCAAGGGGTTATTTGAAAGCCACGAGGGCTCAGAAGAAAGTGTAATGTTGGATTACCCCGCATCCCATGTTAAACACTTGACAGACTCCTGAATCAGCATTTCAGCACCCTGCTTTTAGGGATGGAATTAAACTGGTTTGTACCCAACACTAGATACCTATAGAACGAACTATAGCAATGTAAATGTGGAAGATCTCTGAACATTTGCTTCTGTCCTCACATTATAACACTGCCTTCTCTGGTTCCCGCAGTGCTCTTTTCCTCCTCAAATCCAAAAGATCAGTTAGGATGTCTTATTGGGCTATCTTTAGTTTTAAGTCCAGAGAAGTGACTGAATTTACAGCCTAGAGCAAGGCACTACGATGCTAATTTAATACATGAATAACTACAGCAAGCAACTATTGTCACCTATTCACCTAGAAAATGTCTGCCTCAGGCCACTTCCAGCCTGGAATCATGGCCCCTCCTGTTTTCTTTGAACATCCCACATTCCCTCCTCCTCAAATCTCAAGTGAATGTCTTGGGGCTGTGAGCTTTGCTCACTTAAAAGAAAAGGCAAGCTTCCTGCTCTGTGGACATCCTTCCTCTGGAGTCCCACGCAACCTGTGTAACAGGGAATGAAAATTAAGCAAAGATTAACTTCTCGCCCTGACCATGTTCAGTTTTTATGTGCGTCTGGACTCAGCTCCAGAGTTGTCACCTCTTGATGCAGTTTACGCTCACAGAGTGGATTTTACAGCAAGTTTCCATCTGCCAAAGGACAGAGTAATCTGCCTCAGATCCCTGAAATGGCAGCAGCCCATCACGTGGTACATGAAGATTAATCACAGAGTCATGTGCCGTAAGGTGGAGCTGTTCCTACACAATTCCACATATCTGAGTCTCTAGAAAAGACTTTATTTCTTAAAGGCTGCCATCATCAGTACAGTACTGTGCAACCAGAATCTCATTTCTGGAAAGAGGCGGTTACACAGCCATCCTCTTTAACGGCTGATCACCACTGTGCGCTAGTGAGAGAGCATTTAAAAGACAACAGCAAACAGAACAGCTGAAATTCTTTGCCATTAGGAAGTCATTCCAGATATGCAACATTCATTCATTATGCCGTTTGTAACAGAAGGAAGCTTTACTGATAACACAGCACTGCTGTGTTGCTGTGGCAGAGCTAATGTGACTACACCCACCCGAAGCATTGAGCCATCCTTGGCAACATTGTCTTCCCACCAGCAACACCGGCTTTGTGAAAGGCTGCTGGTTCTGTTCTGTGTCACAGGCTTCTTTATTTGTGCCTCTCAGCAGCGCAGAGCAAGTAGCTTCTCTGTTTTCTGAGAGACACTTGCACTGGGGATGCAGAATTTTGTCATTCTGGACATTTCAGAATGCTAAACTTTGGTCCTCTAACAAATGTCTTAAATAAGCCAACTGCCCAGGCTTCCTCGCATGGTCTCTACCTCCAGCCAACAGAGAGAAATGTGGGAGTAACACACACAAGCGGTCTCTCTGGGAGTTTACACAACCAGCTTATAGGAGACACCAAGTTTTTAGATGATGAATGTAAGAATAATCTCACTTTTTACAGTTGAAAATTGTCATTCCAGGTCACAGAACCGCTGAAATACTGGAAGCAGCATCATGCTATCACAGGACTTACCTTCAAAGGATGGTAGACAAGTCCTTTCAGACTTCTCAGCATGTTTTCTGTAGAGACAGAAGTGGTTTTTTTAGGTCTGTGGGAGAAGAGCTTTTGCAGAAGAGTAGATTAAAACTGCAGCCACTGCATGGATTTGTACCTGGATGGAGTTAAAGAACCGTCCCATTCAGCACACTGTTGCACTGCAGAAAAACACGCTCGTCTGCTTGGGGTCTTTAGGAAAGAATTGATGGACCAGAATATAATTTGCTAGAAAAAATCATGCAAAGAGCCCTGAAAGTTATATTTGCAGACAGCCTTAAGTAATCCTAACCTATCACCTCTCCAGACTAAATTAAAACCAAATTCCTGATTGCTTGCTGTCTCCATCGTTACTGCTGGCTTCAGGGCCCTGCTCTCCCGGGCCCTCTCCGGAGCCCACCACCGCACTCCGTCGTTCTCTCCTTTTCCAAACAGACACAGAGATAACAAAACACATCCTTCAACCCGGCCTGGAGCTGGCG
>NW_010132669.1:0-14214 GCF_000699245.1 Pterocles gutturalis
GCACATCGAACAACTCAAGCCAACTGGGCTTAAAGTCCAGCTCCCTTCTATGCCAGGACACAGACTGTGGTCCGTCCCAGGACCCCGGTGATTCAGTGGGAAGCACAGCCCAGCGGAGACATCCTCACGACTGTGCTGTATTTCCTCCTTGTGCGTGCACAAGGCACAACACCGGTGGTTGGGACACCATCCTGACCCTTCTTAAAACCCTAAAAGTCATCAAAAATCTCACTGAATTGCCAGACCTCTCCAAACACAAAAACCTCTTCAGCAAATGTCTGCAGAAACTTCTTGCATTTAGGCCATATGGATTTACCACCATGAGGAAAAAGAGAAAATCATCCCCACAAGTGCTGTATCTGCAGCAGTTCAACAAGAGGAGGCAGAAGGGTAGTAACAAAGGAGTGGTGTTATTTCTGAAATGTTAATGAGCACATATGACAAAGACCTGTTTTCTGTCAAATTGCAGTCATTATTCTTACTAAACAACATTAATTAAAATTTACTGGTCACGTTCAAGTAATTTTACTGAGAGGGAGAGAAATAATCTTAAATTTCAGCCAAATATACTGAACTTTTTCCTGAGTCTGTTATGGATCCATGAAAAACCAGTGATGATGAACAAGCAGAAAAAGGTATTAGTTACATTTTGATTAGAATGGAAAACAGATGTGTGGTGATTAATCACATTCAAGTTAAGACAAGGCCACCCTGAAACAATGAACATAAGGGTTAGTTCTGGCTCCTTCAATACACCTGAATGTGCATCAGGTTACACTTTTGTTTTCATATCAGAATAGATGTATTAGGGCAAACTCAGACCTTCATTAACCCCTCAGAAAGTCCAGAGCTAAAATTACATCCAATTTATACTTACAAAATTTTAATTCAGAGTCTGGCTAACTGTGCATGGGCATGTGCTGATCACCACAATCATAAAGAAAGTGAACAAAAACAGTATGCAGAAAAGGAGTAAAGTTTGTCAATTCTCAGCTACTTAAAGCAGGTAAGAGGAGTTTCAGCTGTGAAGAACTGTCAAAGAAGCATCCAATACTGACTGAACTATAAAAATGACAGATAAAACTCAGTGAAGGGTTACACACTAAAAAAAAAAAAAAAATCCAAACTTTCCATATAATTATGGCCTTGAATAGAATTTTATCACTCAGAAGGTACTCGGGTAACACCAGTTCTGTAGCAACTTTGTTTTTCAACTGCTCCAGAGCTAAATGATCATGGGAAATCTTTTAAAAGGAATACAAAACAAAGCAGAAAGCATCATTACAACACTATTTAAAGAAATTGTGTACCTGCATTTTCAACAGTGGTTACATTTGAGATTCCCCAGTCTCAAATGTCATACACAGCAGAACTGGAAGAGAAAACTGTGGCAAAGCTGATTAACGGCAAATAAGCGTTGAAGTGTTTTAAGGAAGCATCATACAGTGAAGACAGTCCAGCTTCCAGTGGAAGAAGGGCCACCTACATCTTTCCTAAATCCTTTACAGGGATTTCCCATCCTGTAAAGAGATGATCTGGGGAGAGGGAAGGAGGACAACAGAGAGAAACAGCTATTGACCTTCAGAAGGCTGAAGGTGAATTAGGAATTCCTTTTCCAATATAGGTACAGGGTATCAAATTAAAGTTTCAAGTCTAAAATAACCAAAAAGTGCCGGTCCCTCACCTGGAGTAGAGTTGAACAGTTGGAACTCATACCTGTGACATTTTTTATATGCTAAAAGTTTGAAGGGTGTCTGAAGAGCAGCTGAGCAGGTTTCAGGAAGGAGAATCCACAGAGGGTGACCAACTGTAAAGACACCACCTCAAAGTCCCCACAGCACAAATGCCAGAGGCTCAAAAGCACTGTTGTGGAATGTTTGCACTTTTCTTATATTCTTCAATTCATCAACTGTTAGCAGCTGTTGAAGAAAGAAGTGGGGGGATTGGGGAACCAACTGAGATGGACCTTTGATCTGATCCAGCAAGACTATTTTGTTCTATAGCCCCTTCATGATTCACTTCACACTTATCCACTTTTTGTTAAGAGGGAAGATGAAAATCTTTCAGAAGTTCTCCACTGGGAATAACATAAATATTTCTGGAAAATGATCTTCCACAAAATAAAGCAATCACCTTCATAGTTTCTTTTGATCATGTAAGATAACATAAATTAGCTCTGCAGTTACTTGTACTATACCTGTTGGCCATATGTGCTTGCAAGTCTGTATTTCATTAAAGCACAATAGCACGACAATGTACATACACCTTCCCTAGAAACAGCTGCTTCCTGCGGATGCTCAGAGTTATTTCCAAC
This sequence comes from Pterocles gutturalis, assembly GCF_000699245.1. Lineage (NCBI taxonomy): Eukaryota > Metazoa > Chordata > Aves > Pterocliformes > Pteroclidae > Pterocles > Pterocles gutturalis. Next base: position 2,315 of record NW_010132669.1, read on the forward strand.
TAAATTATTACTTGTTTATTTTTCCAAATCTGCAAACCCATACTGCAAGGGTTGGGTAGATTATTATTCCTCCTACTTGGTTGCTAGGGATTAGGAAACATTTTCATTTACTTTCTTTTTAGAAAACAGAATATGTTTTAATGCTTTTATCTTGCTTGTTACCAAGGAATGCTCACACAGATCCCATCCATGGACTCCCTCCACACTACTCACACTGTGCTAAATGGAACACTGCAATAGATAATCAGAGAGAAGTATATTTAAAGAAAGGTGGCAATAAAAAAAATGACCAAAAAAAATCCAGGCCGGAAGCTGCTAGAGCTGGAAGCAGAGCATCAAGCATCTAAATAACCAACATTCATTTTGCAGTTGCCCAGAAGTGTTTGTTCATTCTCTGCAAACATAAGCAGCACACCACAGCCTTCCTACCTGTGTTGTTTAGAGCAAAGTACCAGGCAGTTGCCTAACTCAAGAGAACACAGGACAATAAACACAAGACTGAGAAAACTGGGCTATTCACTAACAAGTCCTTAATGGAATTCTTTGGAATCAAAACAGAAAACAAATACCCACCCTCAGGAGAACCCATTTTTCCAAGAAACTTAATTTTCTTATATTTGACCAAGAGTGTCAAGAAAGTGAGCCTGAGAAACATATTCCTAATTACATCAGAAATGAAGAACTGAACCAGTCACTTGCAGCACATTTGAGGAGTCAAGGAAACAACATGGGCATTGCCTTGTTCTCCAGCACTGGTGTTGTTCAGTCCAATTTAAACCCCTGAAAGCCACAAGCAAGCTGCCTGCTTTATCAGCCAAGAAGTAGGGGCTCGGGAAACTCAGATTCACAGGGAAGAAGTCAGGCTCTTCCTTGTAACATCAAAATACTCAGAGCCCAAACCAGATATGGTGCTCCAAAATGGTGCAACCAGATCTGTGAGCAAATACTCCATCTGCAACAGCTACTTTTATTCAGAAATTAGATGCTGACAAAAGTAGATATAAGAGTTTCCCTGCATAATTTTGATGCTACTTAACCCCAAGGAATTAATTAAAAGAAAGGGTGGGTGGATCGGAATTTGGGCTCTTCATCCAAACTGTGCTACTGTTTTCCTTCCTAGAGAAAACAAGCTATCCCTGACAAGAACTGTTAAGGCTGTGATACACTCTAACATCCTATCAACAAGGTATGAAAGAGAGAAAAGTGACAACCAATGTTGTCGTGTATGCGCAAGCACGCAAAGAACAGTGGTACAAAACTCCAAGAGATACCACAAGGTCACTGGCAAATAGTCAGGTCACTGTAACGCTGGCTGTGATATCGCACAATGAAGGCAGAATTGATAGGTGAAAGTCACTATGTCATTATCTACCAAGAAGCCAGTGTGAAAGGGATGAATGCTGACATGCACCACAGCTGCCTCCGATAAGGTAACACATCTAAATGCCCAGGATGTGCAGCCATCCTGAAAACAGATCCCTTGTTTTCCCGGTGGGGAAAGGGCAGCTACAGCTACAGCCCATGAAATGACTCTCTCCTCCTTTTCCTTGTTACTCAACATAGGAAACACAGAAAAGCTTGGAGCTTGATGCTAAAGTACAGCTGACCCAACCCTCAAAGGGAAGGCCAGGGGAGAGCCCGCGTGCGCAGTGCCTGGGCTGTCTGACCACCAGCCACCCGCCAACACCACTCAACAGGTGGCACTGGCAGCCCTCACCTCTGAAAACTTCTGGCATCAGGCTCAGAAGAACATCAGGCAATATGAAGAAGTAACAGCAGCAATGGGAGAGACACAAAGAGAAAATAAATCTTTCTCTTCAGTGTTCGCAGTTTGATACGTAACACAGCAGGTTCTGCAATATGGAACGCAGGTCCCTTCCTCTGACAGAGGGGTCTCAACAGAAACACCATGATGGGAACCAGAGTAAAACTGCAACTTTTCCCTTCTCCTGGGAAAACATGTTCCTGCAAATCTGATCTCCAGGAGACAGGCTGGTAGAAATTATCAAAAAACACCACCTCATTTGGGTGCAAGACCAGTGGTCCATAAGGGTAGAATGGACCAACTCTCACCCTAAACTGTCTTACAGGAGATGAGGATTTGCCCAGAAAGAGTCTTGTGCTCCAACGTCCAGAATTTCTGCCTCAGTCCTAGTAAAGTGCTTGGGCACAACCACAGAGCAGACCCTGTCTCCATTTGCTTCTGTCCATACCACGGGCCTTAGAGACAACCAAGGTAACTCCTAGCCTGAATCCCCAAATCTTACTTGCTCTTACCAAACTTCTTTCCAGCATTACTTTACAGGAATTATTATAGTAAGTAAATTTACATATACAAATTACATATTACATCCTGAGAGAAACTAAGAAAAAAGAAATCAGTGCAACTCTTTTCAGAGCTTGGCAAAGAGACAGATTTCACTAAAAGCTGCTGTTATCCAAGAATGACTATCAGGACTCTGAAGACAGAAACCAAAAAGGGATAACAGAGTACATGTACCTCTCAGCCAGGCAGTTCCTCTCCCTAATCTATTCCCTTTATGGTCAACAGAACAAGAGCAATCCAGGGCAGGAACATAACTGAGACGCTCTGAAGTGCCCTCCAGACAGACCCCACTCACTGCTGACAGAGGGAGCCCAGTGGCTAACACAGCCGCCAAGCTGCATGCCTGGCGCAACCGGGAGGCTGACGAGAAGAGGACTCGTAGCAGTGATACAGCAGTAATGCCTCACCCGGAAACAAAGTTGTCTTCCTGCACGCACCATGGTTAAGACTAACTAAAGCAATAGGAAAAAGAACTACGCCCAGTGCCTTGAAGCTCCCTGTCTGCTGAATTAGGCCTATAAGGCTCCTACTCCTTTCCTGCAACAAAGAGGAAAGCACAGAAAAGGAAGGAACTAAGTCCATGTTGTTTTCTTGTTGCTGGGTTTGGTTTTTTGGGGGGTTGTTTTTTTTTGTTTTGGCATGGTTTTGGTGGGGTTTTTTTAGGAGTAAGAATAGAGGTTCTCAATCTTCATAGAACAGAAGCAATTAGAAAAATCCTTCTTCTGTTTAGCATGTTCTTTTTTGTTTGGCGTTTTGTTTTGTTTTTCCCCAGAGAGAAATTTAGGAACTGTTTGGGTATTTCTGTGTTTGGATTGCTCACACTTCCTGCCTCCCCAACAAGCATCTCCAGAGGCCACCTGGAAATGGTACCCAGCACCTTGCGGAAACAGGAAGCAAGTCAAACAGGTACTGCCAGCTCATAGACATTCCTCTAGGTCCTTGAGCTAGTACCAAATTATATGTATTTTACTGTCTTTGAAACAAAAAGTTTTAACCTCACAGCTGTTAGGTTAGGAAAACTCGACCCAAATTCCTAGTAAAGATATTTAAATGACCAAATGTTGACTAAGAAGCCCAGAACATGCAACATACAGAACAGAAAACCACACACAACACCTAAAGTACAGATATACAATACAGAACAGCAAGACCACGGTGACAGTAATGTGCAGACGACTAACTTCAGAGCGAAAAGCCAGGAGACCCAGTCACTGCTATGAGAGTGCCCCACAGTGTGTTACCTAGGGTAACCATGGGTGCTTGTGTACTCATCACTTGTACTAACCTTCGGACAAAAGCACAGCGAGGCTTTAGGGAGCATCCCTAGGGTTCCCTTTTCCCAGGTATATCACCCTTGACCTGGCTATTACGTCAAACATATAGGGAGGATTTTATTTCCTCACCCAATCTTTTAGTATATTTTTACTATATCGGGAATTAATAAACACTGAAGTGAATAACATGAGGCAGAATTCCTTTATGAGAGTTTTAACTAAGGTTTTTCAGGATGCTGTTACATATGACGCTTGACCTTTTATGCAAATACACCTACATCTTCTATAGCAAGTTTTTCCCTCAGTGCAAGACCAAGCATTCCAGGGGGAAAAAAAAAAAAAAAAAAAAAAGAAAAAAGAAAAAAAAAGATAATTAGGAAAGCCTCCTGATGTGTTTCTGATGCAGTTACAGGGAACCACTCACACATGCTCCTCTAAGAAACGAAGGGCAGAAAAGCAACGACAGCAGGCTGCCATCTTGCTGGCATCATCATCATCTTCCCCTGCCTGGAACACCACCTCCAGCCCCGACACGCTGCAGAATAATCTCTACTGCTAAAGGGGCCAAGGAAAACCCCAGCCCTTGGGCATGGATGAGATCAGTCCCAGGCCTCCTCCCATGCCCAATATGCCAAGAAGCTTTCCACCCTCTCAGCTGTCCATGCTTAACACAAAGTCATATGGTAAGCAAATCTCTCCAGCGGCATTTGATGCTGAACAGGCTCTTGAACGGCTGGTGAACCTAAATTTAGGATTATAGAAGAAGGAACACGTCCAACATTCATATTTTCCTCCTCAGCACTTCAACAAGTTAACTTGATATGCCAGTTTTAGACATTCTGAAGTTATAACTGGCCCTTCAAGTGTGATCCTTGTCAACAGCCACAGGGAGAAATAAACCAACAGAAAAAAGTTTTCTTCTCTTTTTTTTTTTTTTTTTTAAAGCAGTTTACCAACACACTCCTCTTCATGTTTTAACAGTAAGACCAGAGCTAAATATTTAATGTCTCGAAAGGTTAAAAGAAACCTGATACACAACTTCATACATACCAGACTCATCTCAAACTGCTAAACATGAATTCACACTGCTTATGATATCCTACCACTTACAATAGCATGCTGCTCATCCACAGTAATGTCTGCCGGGGTTTTAAATTAAGAGGTTGTAACTATCTCTGGAGCCTAAATTTTTATGTGCCTTACTAAGTCTTGAACAGGAAAAAAAGATAATTAAAAGAGATGTTATTATTAAAATACTGATGCTGTACATAAAAAAAAAAAATAAAAAAAAACCAAAGAGAAAAGGGCAGCTAATTACTACAATAACACTTGAAGACATTTAAAGCTGTGAAAAAAAGGAAGTCTTCTGCATTACATATTTTATAATACTTACAATATTGCCAATGAAATGCTCCAAAAAAATCCTGTATCTCTCCCCCTCTTCCAAACAGAGGCACCATGGTGTCCTCAACTTCATCAAGCTCATAGAATTACAAAACCATAACGATAATGAGCAGTAGGAATCCTCCAGCACTGATGACCACATCTGACCATGGCACGTTCTGACCCCAAGATGAATATTTTATCTAAACATTTCTGAAGGCACCATAGCAATATTTTGCATTATAGTAAATATTTTCTTCTTGACACTGGGTGTATTTGATGGGTACCTCACATAAAAGTCTTACAGAAGACAACATATGTTACACCAGGGCACCATGCCATCTACTTGAATAACGCTCCTCAGACTTCGCAGTATTTCTTTCAAGAAATAAATAAATTGAGAAGCACATAATTTACAAATTAAATCATCTTAATTTCTGAAGAAATAAAAGCAGCTGCACACAAAAATAATGAAAAGGATAAAATGAGAGAGGAATAAGATAGCTGAAGGCAAGGAGAGAACAGTACACATTATTTGAATGCCAGAATGAAAACTTGACAACAGAGAGCAACTATTTCTTGACCTTTAAATTATGAGATAGTGAAAGCAAGTTAATAAACCATATGAAAAAAAAATCAGACCAACGTTACAAAACCACATGTATATCACCTTCCACCCTAAGATCTTGAGATGGTAACAAAACCTAACCCTCCTTTCAGTACGTATAAAGACTGAAACAACATTGCTCTGGTCTGAAAAGATGATATCCATGTACTTGGCCTTGCAGTGAGCTCATAAAAAGTCAGCAAGTGGCATCCATTTTTGAAGCATCATCAACCACAAGTTTGCACATTTTGCTTACCCTTTTTAAAAATCAGCAGATCAAAGCAGACTGATAATGTTCAAACATGAATCTCCCAACCCTGTGTTTCAATGACATGCACACATTCTCCTTTTTAAGGTAATATGAAATAAATCATCATAAGGCGTACTGGAGTGTGCATTTATCTGTGGTACACGATAGTCAAGTAACAGATCAAAACTGTCCATCAGAGAGCAGAAATCAGACATATAATGGATGAGAAAAACCCAACATACAAGAGAGAATACAGTCAGGAAACGTTTCCCTGTTAATTGCACAGGAACTCCCTCAGTAATTGACTAGGAAAAATCAGCCCCGATATTCTCTAGACATGTAAAGGGTTTTGTTTAGTATCTTGTTAGTACTAAACTGACTATACAAAGTTGTGCTAAAACTCTACCCTTTTGCAAGGCTTCCATTCAAAATCATTGCATGTAATAGATGCATTCTGAAGAGGACAGAAGCCTCCTTTCCATGGTAGGACAATTCCTTGCTTTATGAACTAACAGAATTTCTGTTCTTTTATTACACTAGAAGTACATTATAGAAAAATAAGCATCACTAATCCAGGTCTTTCTCTACCCAAGGTTTTGGGGAAATAAGAACTACAACTTGCATTTAAGCTACTTCCAGAACTATTATGCAGCTCCTCAAATTTCAGCAAATCCAGAGCCAAAATCTACAGTTGAACAAGACAAAGAGTGCCACATCTCTAAACACAAAAGCTAGTAGACAAAAACAATGTATTTAATATTAACACAGTCTTCGGTATACATGCTTAGTGTTGCTGTATCAAAACCAATTTTGTCCATGAACCTTAGAACATCTGAGGGAAGTAGGAACTGTATTTACCCTAATTCCCCTTGAGTGGAATCAGCATCCTTCTGCCTTCCTTCCAAACAAGGCTAAATCAGTGGCACTACTGAGAATGACATTCCAAAGAGACAACAACATTCCCTATTCCAAACAGCTTTTACATAGCTGCTCCGAATTTCTCTTCTATAGTTCAAGCGTTTAGTTTTGTTTTATTGCATCTCTAACTAATTTTTCAGGTTAAGTATTAAAACAGGCCTGAGTGGTACGCAGTTTCAAAAAAGCTAATCTAAACCAAACTCATTTCTTTGGTTTATATCTTCCATACAGAATAGGTTTAGATGGAGGCAGGAAACAAATCACTGTTCTCTTCTGAGCATAACACTAATTTATTTGAAAATATTTAATACAAGCTTAACCTTTTTACACAGTTAAGTGCTTGAACGTGCTGTGCTGCAGCCTACACCAAAATTAGCTCAGCTGTCTGAACACAGATCAAAAGTCTGAGAACTGCTTGCCTGCGAACACAAAGATCTATACACAAAGTGGGAAGTGCAAATAGATAAAAAGGGAAGCTACATGAAAACAAATGGCAGCTATAAATGTAAATGGTTGTAAGAAACTAGCTATTTTATTTTCCTTTTAAGGAACCTACATGAACTCCATTTCATGAAAGTTAGGATACCTTGAAAATGCGGGGACTGTTAAAATTAAGTAAAAGCAAGTTTGTCACATTCATAACTAGCTATAGAGCAGTACATACAGCAGTTATGATTCCTGTAGACTCCCACCTTCATAGGACAGCTACAGCCACTCCTCAGCAAGCCACACAAGTCCCAGGCCAAGTGACCTGAGAGTCATGAGCTGTGATGTGGGAAGAGACTAATGCCCAGGACAGCCCCTGAGGTGAGAGAAATGCTACATCAAGTACAAGCGATGCTGAAGGGGAGCTCTGCACCTCAATGTAGACCTGCAAAACCCTAGTTATGCAGCATCACAGGAGCAGAACAAGCTGATGAGGTTGCCTTGACCATGGAGTTTTGCAGCTCTGAAATGAATGTAGTTCTTCTCCAAATGTCCCCCTGCCCAGCACTAACACATAAAGACTTCTCAAAACATTTAACCATGAAGAGCTCTCACAGGTCACGCAGGACCAGCCTCAGCAACACCTCCTCTAGAATTGCAACAGGAACATATACACACAATTCATAGTCTGCACTCATTTATTATTGGGCAAGTATATTTAAAAGTCTAACTGAAGAACACGGAAATAGTTAAAAAATGCCTAAATCATCTATAGAAATAGTCAGTTCTTTGCTTTTCTGTAACAAAAAGCAATACCACAAGCACTTCATCACAGTAGATGCTACTTTTGTTACCAGTTATTTCCAGAGTTAAGCATTTTTGAGGTCCATTATGAGCAGACAGTTTAAAATGTTACAAAATTCTTAACACTCATCTCAGATTAAATTTACAATGTTTGTTTCTCTTTAGATTACAAAAAGGTAGTAAACCTAGTCCTAACAATAGCACCATGACTTGTTTAGACATGAAATTTTAGAGACTGCAATTGCAGTATACTCCGCTAATTTCAAGTTAATTCTCTAATTAACTTAGTCGTCCTTTTTTGTGAGATTTTATTCATCAGCAGATGTACTGTACTTTCAAAGCACTAGGTAGATGGTAATATGCATTACTGTATTTTTTTTGTTGTTTTGGGTTTTTTTGTTGTTGTTTTTTTTTCTTTTATAAACTTCAAAGAGACATGGTTAGACTGCTTGAAAAGATCCAAAAATCTAAGTTGTTAGGAAAAAAAAAAAAATAAGAGGATACGCAATTTGAAGATATTTCACTTGATTTCTGCAGTACTTCCCAGTACAAGTCGAGGTAGGTAAGTTTTCACATTTTAACATAAAGCTTCCCAAGACAAGAAAAGCATCCCACTAGTATGGTCCACAACTGTCCTTTCAAACCTGAAGCGAGACCCTTTAAAGCAGGAATCCACCGCTCTAAAGCAACAACCCACTGCTAGTGGAGGCTTCATCTGCTCTACAGCTTCTTGGTTCTTTGTACTGCAAAGACTATTTTAAGGATTATAATTTAAATGAAATATGCAGAGACCAATCTTGGAAATCTCCCTGCTTTGTCTCAGATACCTCCTGAAATCCTACAGGACTGGCCCGGAGTTTCTTGGTGAGATCACAGAAGGCAAATCACAGGTTACAGGAAAGTACCACGGTTCATCCCACAAAAGGGGGTTGACTAAAAGCATGCACAAGGAGTACAACATAAGTCTAACATTTCAGTTTAAAGAGGTGCACATTTTTAGAGGAAAACCGCAAGTTATTTATACAGCTAGATTTTCACAAAGCAGTATGATCTAGGAACCAGGGGATTGTACTTAGAGCATCTGTCTTCCACATTCTCAGGAAAAAAAAAAAGTTAAATAATTCTAAAAAAATGAAAAAGGTATTTTTATTATAGCGTTTGCAGCTATTTCATGTTTCACCCAAACTGAAAGACAGCTGAACCAGATATCTCCAATCACATCTGGAAGCAGGCTTCAGTACTGCATGCACTGTCTTAACTAGAACTCAAATTATTCTATTAAAAAAAAAGCCTAACCCTTAAGAAAAATCCTCCCAAGCTCTGGCATTCCTTTTCACATTTTTTCAATTTGTGTGATATCAGTTTACATCTAATAAACATGTTTATTATCTTAATTTAAGCTAGGACTTTTACCAAGTTGCAGCAAGAGTCATAGGAAGCATATCACGATTACAAATCCATAACACATGCAGGATCCCTGTGCAGCACCATTAAATCCATTAATCACCATCTTTTCTGTCCTAGTTATGCTAAGAAGATATTCAATAAAGCAATTTCAACTTACCTCTCTCTCCTGTTACCATCAGTGCAAAGGAGGCAAAACCACAGTGCTTCCGACAAATTCTCAAGGCACCTCTTTTGTTCCCTTTAAATTAAATCCGAATCGGTTGCATGTTTTGCTGAACTGCTAATGCTCTCCACATGTTCCCTCTCTCAAACTGAAAATGTTTTCTATTAGGAATACCTAACACTGAACAGAAAACTGTAAAATGCCCTGCAAACAACCCAAACTACTCTTTCCTGAGACCTCCATTTGAACGTATCAATCACTACTTGCCCAAATGAAGAGCTCATAGTGCCACAATTAAGCTTCCTTTAGAAAAGCATTCTAATTAGACTCACTCTCTTACTGTACTCAGAAACTCCCTTACCAAAAGAAAGTTGTTTATTTTAAAATCAATAAGCTATTTCATTTAAAAAAAAAATAAAATCAGAAAGTTTTAAAATACGAACTAGAGGAGCTTCACAGTGTCCATGGCTATGAGAACAATGCTCCAGCACTCAGCACACTGCAAACACGTGTGCCAGACAGATGCAAGACGATAACAATATTTGTAGGTAGAAGCATCCCAAGTGAGACAGTACCAATAACATGGGTCGTAGGCACCAGTTTAACTCTGCCCTCAGAGAATGAAAAAAAACATTTCACATGTTTCCTTCACCAGAATCACACTGGCTTTTTTACACTTCAACACCATACTCGTAAGAGGACAAACAACGTTTTTTTCCTCACTTCTGTCTGCCTACCAACTCTGCAACAAAGTGTCGAATACAGTTACAGACTCAAGACATGACTTCATCTTCATGAAAGCCCTGAGGTTCCACTGGGGAAGAACCTGCATCTCAAGCACCTGGAGGGACAAGTCTTACCAGAAAGTTTAATAGATGCACAAATAATTGCAGGTCCTAATCATATCAGCTGTAACATATGTAACAAGTCGACATAATGGATAACAGAAGGGAAAACTGTACATGGAAAAAAAGGACTAGCTGCATACTTCAGCCATTACACGACAAATAAAAACAGCTGGCTTCTACTAGCCTCCTAGTTACAACCAGCTTACAGTTTCCCTCAGGTACTGCAGAACAAAAGGAGTTCAAGAAGACATTTACAGCTACATTTCATAAAAGATATCAAGAGGATGTAAAAAGACAATCCAAAGAGCTGTGTGGAAAGGCTGGGTTATTAGTGCTAACACTGCTGGTTAAAGCAGATGCCCTAGTAACAAGGGCTAGAAGCAGCCACTGTGCAGCACGGCAGCTACTGCGTCACATCCTCAGGAACAATCCACTCCTGAGCACCCATGGAAGGATGAAGAAGGGCGGGAATCCTGTAGATCACTTAAGCACTGCGCTCTGGTGAATCTGCAACTGCCTATGCGCAAAAGTCAATAGAAGGGGATTGTAAAATGGTTATAATGACTAATAATGAAGCTATATTATATGCTTAGCAAGACTCTTGCAATAATATACTCGCTGGATCAAGCTAAGAAATGCAATACACACAAATACCTACACAAATTATTTTTATTCTAGAGACAGATAAAAGAAAGACTTAGTCTAAATACAGGAAGGAGCTATAACCATACAAAAGTGTAATTCTATAATGCAAAACCACTTTAAATAACAAATTGAGGGTTGGGGAGGGAGGCTGGGTGTGTGCATTTTTGTTTTTCTTTTTAAATAATAAACTGACACAAAGGGGAAGTAAAATTTAAAATACACCTTGCAACATTTGCTGACCTCTCAAGCTACAGTATTCTGAGCAATCCCAGGCCAATATTTGTATTCAAAACTACATCAACCTTTGTCATTTGCATTCTTCTTGTACTACACTGCATTAATACCTGAAGCTTATGTCAAACTTATTTTGGCAGAATCATTCTAAGTCTCTGTCATGGGTCCCTTACAAACTGAACTCTCATTATCAAAGAGCAACACTCCCAATTCCCCATCACAGGCACAAATATTTTATAAGATGATGTGAAACCATTTTAGGATAAATATTGCACCCAGCTATGCAAGTGCAAATGGTGCTTTTTCCCTCAGAGATCATCTCAGGTTTTGTTAGAAAAGTACCAAGAAGCAATGAAGAGACAAATGAAGCAGCAGCTCCAAAAGGAGCTGTCCAAGCAAGGACACAGTGAACACACCAAGTCACTCACTGGGAATAGTGGAGCTTTTAAAGATTTTTAAAACTTCACTGTCAAAGAGTTGCTCTGACTGAAACCTTCCATTTAGTTTCAGGGGCAAAAGTTTTTGGTGCTGTTGGTGTTCCCCCTGTAAAGCTACAACCTAATTTACACTGGACTTCATCAAGGCCCAGTCTTCAATAGTCAGACTAGTTATCCT
>NW_010132670.1:0-3827 GCF_000699245.1 Pterocles gutturalis
GGTGCTGGAGAAAGGGAGACAGAGAGGGCTGTACCCCAGGTGAAAATTTGCCCTAAAAAGGCAGGAGAAATGAGAGCCGCAGCCCATTTGCACGTGAGCAATTATTCACTCATTTCTTACACCTGTGTTAAGGTGAGCAGGGGTTGGGGGTGCACGTTGTAAGGTAAAGGGAATTTCTCACCGTGCCCCGACCCCGGTGTCACTCAAGTAAGATGCCCATGCTGTTTTTCACTCTCAGTTTTGCAAGTGTCTGTGGAATTATTGGAAATCTTGTAATGACATTTTTTTTCTTAATGATTCACATCTTAATTATGTGAAAACCTCAGTATGTTTTTAGGATAACTTCCAGGGCTGGCGCCTTTACGTTCTAGGGTCCATAATCCAGATGAAGTGTAAGAAGATTCTAAAAGGGGAGGGGGTGTTATTGTTGGTGCCTTGTGGTTCTGTTAAGGCAGTATTATGATTTCCTGGCAATGGCATACTAATTTATGCTTCTGAAGTTGGAAGTCCTCTAACATATCATCACAGCACACTAAGCTGTATTGAGTTTACTTGTGTTATTTGGCTCTTAAAAATAAAATACAAACATTTCAGTAGTATGTAGTAAAAATGCTATTCTCCCTTTTCCATCAAGTCAAAAGCCCCTCTGTAAAGAGAAGCTGTATCTTCCTGTCACAGAGAAGAACATATGGTGAATAGCAGGCATGCAAAATGTTCACACTACTCTTCTTTATTCCACCTTTCACTGTAATTATGCTGCATGCCAGGATCCAAATGAAGCATTGACTTCAGACACCAGAATTTGGTGAGGATGAATTTTGCAAAGCTTTAAACATTAGTTCAATTTCATGGCATTTTGAGTGTAATTTATACACATCTCAAAACGTGCCAACTACTTAGAGGTGCATCAGAAGAGGCAAAGGTCTTACCACAGCTTATGATCACAAATGAAATTTTCAAATAAACAATGAAATAGAAGTAAACAAGCAGTGAAGTTTGCTTGCATCTGGCTCATCTGGCTAATGCCTCCATTAATCTTTGTCAGTAATTTCTAATATTGAGAGCAGGGAAGGTATGATTTATACCTCTTTTCAAAGAAGAGCCAATGAAAATTAGATGGATTGGGCCAGTGGATCAGTTCCAAGAGGAGAGAAAGAAAAGACAAGATGGGATCTTTGAAAGTGGTGAAATGTTTCTGCAGATGAAGTGTATTAGAAGGAGATACAGAAAGACACTGAGATGTGCATGCCCAGGAAGGCAAGAGGGGAAAAAAAATTAGTAGGAAGGTCAGCAAAAGAACTTGAAGAAGGATGGGATATGATCCAAGTGAAAGGTAAGATAGAAATGGGCTTAGGTAAAATATCAGGAGCCAAAAAAACCCTTATCGCTTATCCGTAGCTTAAGAAGTGCTGGCACATTTGTTTGTTGGAGATAATGGAGAAAATACTATTGTGTGAATTTTAAGACTGAGTGGCAGTGGAAAAAGTTGGATACGAAACAGTAAATAAAAAATAGAGGATAAATTTTCAAGTTTAACAAGCATCAAGGAAGAGAAGGAACTTAATGAAAGAGCTTGAGTTTCAAAGTTTGTTGGCATGTGGGGTTTTTTTTCTGCAGAGGAACATTGAGGAAGTTCAGCTGTCAAGGTAAAGGCAAGCTGTTAGCAAAGCAGCATGGAAATTAAGAAGTTAAATTGCTGAGTTTGTGAAGGGTTGTTGAAGATGTGGAAGTGTGTCATGTCATGGGAATGGAGGAAAACAAGAAGCGTATGGCAAGCTGGAGAACAGGTGGTTTTCAGGAAGGGAGGGTGTGCAGTCACCCTAAAAAGGAAGGGAGGAAGAGATCGCTGGTGACTTTGCTGGTAATGCGGTAAGCCATTTCTGTGGACGAGAGGGAACAGAAAGCACATTTTACAGGGGGAGAAAATTGGATGAGTAGGGCCAAAAGAAATGGGAATCTTATTTTTATTTTTTTGTTTTACATATTTAAGACATACGGAGGCAAAGAAAAGAAGCATATGGAGTGGCACTTGAAAATGGGGTTGGGGTCAAGAGAGATGGTAGGGGAAACAATAACATGTTTCAGAAGCAGAGAAGAGTGGTTGAAGATGTCTCATTGTTTCTTCATGCTCCTCCATCTGTCAATATCCATCTGTTGGTTTTTTGTTGTATGCTCAAATGTCAGCTCCAGTAACTGTTTAATGTAAAATGGATAACCATGTCTCCCTTTCTCACCCATTCTTGGAACAATATGAAAACCTGTACTTTCTACACAGCTCTGGAAGGGCAGGGAGGACCCACTTCTCTGTAGCCTAGAGCTTGGTGATTAAAGGATGCTGTTCTGGGAAGCAGGAAAGGTCAGATGTGAATCCATAAACCTGAGAAGGCCTGTGAACTTGTGAAGTTGACCCTGAAGCCCATCAAAGTGCTTAACTACTGCCTTGTTCTATAAAAGGCACTGATATCATCACCAAATCCTAAAGGAAAGGTGTAACAGGAGAATGTACACCAGGGAAAATATTCACTACCTCCCTGCAGCACGGTGCTTGGTGCCAAGGATGCCCGAGAGGTGAGGTGTGGAAGATACCTGCTCTTGGGGGCTCTCTGCAGTCTGGTGTCTCCTTGGTGCCCTCATTGCTTTGAACCAACCCCTGAGGCATCAAAGCACTCTGGTAGATGGAGGCTGGTGAATCCAACTGGGGCAACAGTATCACTGCTGGCTGTCTATCTCATGCCTTTGCCATAGGACACCTTTTGCATTATGGAGGAGACTGATGAAAGTATGTGATGGCTTTGCAGTCACCTGCTAGCTGACGGGAAGGTGCACCTTTTTGTGCAGCCGGAGATGTAGGGGAGCGGAACATGCAGGAGGATGGCAATGTGTAGCATAACCCCAGCGCAACCCACTGGAACCACTTGTCTCTCCCACATGTTGCAGGAGCAAGAAAGGTACTCTCTTGTTGGTGCCTTGGCTTTTGCTCTGGGAGGCAGGCACTTGCCTACCTTCAGGGATCACTCCACCACGGAAACGTAAAAGAAGTGCCCCTGCGTCACCATCAGCTGGCAACGGACAGTCATTTTACCTCTTGGCAAAATGCAGAGATTGTAGCCCAGCTGCTTCGCCAAGCAGCAGCATGGAGCTGAGTCAGTCCCTGCTGGGTCACCAGGAGTCGGTCCGTGCCTGCTACATCCCCGATCCGCAGTGATGTATCTGTAATTATGATTTTCACTGTTATGTTTGTGCTATTAGAATTTGTCTCGCTCTGGCCAAGACTCCTACTCTTCATTCGTGCATGAGCCTGTCACGCTATACAATTACAGTGGAGTCAGGGCCTGATCTGTACTATAATTGTAACTGAGTCAGTTACAACAGACTTGTCTCCTGACCTGGTTCCAAAATAGCACTATATTTTTTAAAGCAAAAGGGATTTTAGGTGTATTCTTCGACTATGCTAATGCATTACACTTGTCTTGGATTTAAACCGGGTTCATTTCTGATAAAGCAACCCTTTTATTAGCATAAGCAGGAAACGGTCCAAACTGGCTGTTCATTAGCATTCACTCAGTCAGCTTCAAGTACCCTCTCTGAATGTCAGATATTTCCCGCTTGCATTCCCTCCCCACTTTGTGTGTTTGCTACTTCCTGGCATCCTTATCATATAGTAATGAATCACGCTGGAGTTATGATGTCGCATTTAGATCCAGAGTGGGACTAGTTTGGCCAGTCCTGGGTAATCAGGCCTCTTAACAGGGAAATGCATTTAAATAGGTCAATGAATCTTACATGTCTGTGCATCAGGAATCATCAGCACTGCAGAACTCGCAGTG
>NW_010132671.1:0-13928 GCF_000699245.1 Pterocles gutturalis
CCTTTGAACAACCACCCTGGGATTCTCCCTTACATTACCATGTTTCCAAAACCAGTCCCTTCAGGACGTGGTCCTAGACAGGCAGAAGGAAGTGTGGCTACACCTACAAGGTACAAATGATGGGTTCAGCGCACTCCTCTGGAGCTCCCACCCACTCATGGGAGAAATGTTAAGCAATCACTAAGCAATGGAAGGCACTTGTGCACCCTCCAGACCTCGAGCACCCTAAGTGTTCAAGCCCTTTGATACCTTCTAGCAGTGGGCAGAGATCCAGTTGCAGCTGTAGGCAGCCTAGAGACTTTTGTCTTCAAACAAGGCCTTCTCTGGTGTCACAAAGATTATTCACAATGTGGGTGACTTCCAGGGCCTCACCAGGATCTTCTGAAGAACCCACATCTCTGGCTGCAGTTCATATATGACAACATGATATCCCCAGAAACGCACTCACACTAGATGGGTTCTTCCATTAAAAACCTTACCATTTGCAAAATGCAACGCTCCCTCATTAAAAATATTACACTCATTTAGCTGATGGCAATGACTCAGATGTACCTTAAGCTCCAGAGTGTTCCAGTGACAATGCTACTAACCTGAGTGGTTTGGACTTTACAGTCTTTTCTTTGCAACTAATACATGTGATTAACTTTTTCCTTAAAAATGGTCAGTGGAGCAGTGAGACACACCAGGCTGGCAGTGTTAAAAATTGAAGCTATGTCCCCAGAGAGCAGATGTAGGTTGACAGAAGACAGGGCCAGCTTCTCACACCCACACAGGTCTCTGGCCACACTGCTTGACCTCACACCCAACTTGGAGTGACAGCTTCGAGAAGTGAACAGCAAGCTCAGTTGGCACAGCTTTCTCAGATGGTGGCTGCAATTACTGAGGCTGCCAAAAGCCACAAGCAGACAGCCAGATAGCATCATAGCATGCTGGCAAGGCTTGTCCCTTACAAGCATCTACTGACTGGAAGCCTTTTTATTGCATCCCCCTGCTTTTCTAGGTCCACTGCAGCACAAGGTTGAGCTTTAACAGGAGACCCAAAACAATCATTCATTGGCCTAACTCACATCCTTTTGCAGAGAGTTTGCATCAGCTGGGCACCCCTTGAACCAGGTGAGCATTTGCTTCATTGAAACGGCAGTCTGGTCTTATCGAGCCTCTGCAACTGGTCACATTTAGCTTTTCCCCACCATGAGCATTAGGGAAGGACTAAATGGTTGCAGGGAAGTTCCTTTCAGCCTTGTTTTCTGTGAACCTCTGCTTTTTTTCTTTCTTTCCTATTTTCTATTCTGTTTTTTAAAACTTCCTTTAAAATGACACTGACTCTCCTAGTTACAGTTGCTGCTCTGGAGCTCAGTCAGCCCTGTTGATCCCTGCTGCAAGTGACAACACTTCTCACTGTCTTTTATATATCATCTTAACAGCCTGATAACAACTGGGCAGGACTGGATATTCTTGGCACTCTGTGCATATACGGTGCAAGGCTTGTAGTGCAGCACTAGCTATATTTTGCTGTATCTTGCTCTTGAACTGTTACCTTCTGATTGCTTGAAAATGACTCGTGAGGTTCATACGGTCCAAATTACGTCTATGGCTGAATACTTGTGGTGCTGTAGATTACTTAAAGGATTTTAGGCAGAATCTTAATATTTCATTGTATGCCTGCAAACTCCTGAGATTTTTTAGCTGGAAGCAAAATGCAAATTTTGCAAACTACAGAAATGGTTCTAAACTCTATTTCCATGCTCATTTAATACCTTTTTGTAGTGCACTATGGTTAATGTAGCTCTAAATGTTGTTACGGAAACTTCCAGTCTCTCAAGGGCATTTCTCCGTTTTTGCACACTAGTTCAACACTAGAATTGTTCTTCATACAGTGGAACATCTTCACCAGGTGTTTCTTTAAAAAACATGAGAAGCATCTCACGGGACATTTCCATTATCTTGGGTTGTATAAGATGTTATGTGTATGCAAATATCTATACTGAGCTCTGGCTGACAGGGTAATCTCTACTGTCAGTAGTTCTTTTCCAAGCCATTCTAAGAGCTTCTCTCCAACCCCTACGCTGTTCTCATGGTCCCCTTATCTGCAGCACTGGTCCTGCACTCCTGGTCCACCAGCTCTGCTCCTCATCATCAAAGCAATATTTGGGCATTTTCCAGAGTACATTTGGTGACGTTAATTGCTGAAGAATAGGCGAGTGGTGCTCCTGGTGTGCAAACAGTTACTGCACTCAACACTTTTTCGGAGCTGCTACTAAACTTACTCTCCGTTGGACAAGTATGTAGGTGACTCATACTGGTATGTTTGTAGACTCAAAAAGCTGAAATTACAAAAGTCTTGGCTTCTCTATTCTCCATTACCCTAAAAACCTGACCTACCTACTGTCTTAGGGAGCTGTACTGTTGGTCTGGAAATCACTCTTGCACCCCAGAATTTGCTGTGGAAAAAAACCACCCATCCCTAGGTCTTAATTCTTTTATGCTTGATTCTCTAGCATTCCCAAAGAGTGTTCAAAATGCCTTTAGCACTTGGATTGTCCATTTTTAATTTTAGCAAAGGCTGGAGGGTTTGCCAGTGGTTTTGCTTTCCCAGCATGAGCCAAAGGTGCGCGCCAGATTTCTCAAGAGGGGTTGTAAGATTTTCCAAGTTCTAAATAGGCCAATGAAGCATAAAAATATTGAAACATAAAATGAATGTGTTTTATGAAAGGATTCTCTGTTGTCAACGAAGGAGGGCTGGCAAACACCTGAGGGTGCTGGGAACTTTTCTCCTCTGTGACCTGAGGCTCTTGGGGAAATGACCTTTACCAGCCTGGAGGCACAGGAATGAAGTCGTGCCAAACGTCCCGTCCTCATGTTGTGGGCAACTTAATGGAAAAACCTGTAAATATTGCAGAATGTTGTGAATTGTTAGTAATATTACTAAGTCTTTAGATAGAGGCATGTACTGTGCATTTTGTTCTCTGTAACCCTCTTTTCCTAACAGCTAACTGCTGTCTAACAAGTACAGAAAAGTCAGAGGTTTCAGGCTTACAGGAAGTATATAGTGTCGATGGATTTGCATAGTATTTAGAAGAGTTAGAGTTACATTGCAGTGACGCAGTTCTACAGCACTTGCTAATTCCTTCTTCTCCCCAAATACTTCCTCCTGGCTCCTGTTGTTTGCTTGAACATACCCAGTCCGTTATTCCTCTCTGTAAGAGCTGTGCAGTTACTGGACCATTACAGTTCAACTTATCAATGCTGCATTCAATATTCTACGGCAGATCTCCAGCTGACCTTGAGTACAGATGGGGGCCCACTGCCCCATCCATAAGCATCAGATATGGTCATCCAGGCTCTCCAAACAGGAAACACAGACATTTGTCTCTTGCTGAGTTTGTGTGATGGTGATCTCCACGTCAGAGGCAGGCTTTATATTTGTTAGATTTCTATTCAGAGTTCAGGTTTCATGTAGCTATTGCCCCATCCTTACACACATGAGGCAGCTTGTTACTCTGCAATACCTGACGAGAAGTAGCAGAGCTGTTGTACCATCATTCTGCCCTGGTTCTGGTAAAGAGGCAAACCTTCCACGAACCTTCTAACAGCATTGCAAGGGAAACTCCCTGGAAATGCCCTTTTCTCTTTCCACCTTGAGAGCTGGTTTCAATTGCCCTTGTTTCATGGCAAATGGGGGTAGAGGTGGTGACATCAGACCCTTCTTGGCAGCTCCCTTTTCACGAGGAAGCATGCATTCAATTAGAGGATTTTAATTAAAATAGTTTTCTGTAGCATCCTGTTTCCAGGCCCTGCTGTAAATTTAACTTGACGTTCTCTCATTTAACAGGTGGGTGAGATTATTCTGAGAGCTGCCATATGGAAGAAAGCAGAAACAGGGCTGGTTGTTGAGATAGAAGAATGAAGAGAGGAAGAGCCACAGCAAAAGCAAGGAGTGGGATAGATATCTGCTGCATATCTGTCAATATTTACTATGTAACATGCCATCCCTTTCTGTGATGGTTCTTCATTGCCATATGTGAGCGACTTCTTAAATTTCTTTTGAAGGATAAAAGTGGGAAATCCAGGATCAACACAGTTGCATTTGATTTCCTTTCTTTTTGGATTGGAGAAGTTCAGGAATAACCAATGAATGGCAATTAATGCAAAATTCAAAGTACCCCCATCCTACCCTCAAAAACTAATAAAGTCACCCTCTAACCTGGAAGATGGAAAGCAGAGTTAACAGCTGTGAGGCTGCAGTGGTAGCCATGGGAGTGGGCAGTTTGCTAGCAGACCCTTCTGCCGCTGCAGCTGTGTCAGTGCCAGCTTGTGGGTTAAAGGATATGGGAGAAAAGAGATTGATTCCAAAAGGTTAAAACTCAGTGACTAGCAGGAGCAAGAATGAGGAATGTGGAAAGTTGCCAGCTGGGAGTCCGTGAGGTAGAAAGGCTGGAGACAAGGGGAGGTGGCTAGGAAAGAATATGAAAAGGACCAAAGAAAGAGGGGAAAAAAGGGAAGGACAATCTGTGAAGGAGGAACCTTAGGGAACAGGGAAGGAAGAACCTTAGGGAACAGGGAAGGAAGAACCTTAGGGAACAGGGAAGGAAGAACCTTAGGGAACAGGGAAGGAAGAACTGCTAGGGGTTGCTGAGCACAGGGAGAAGACTGAGAAAGCCACAGAGGTGACAAGGAGAGGAATGAGGAGGAAGAGGAACAAAGACCCTTATGCTTCTTTTTCTCTTTGAAAGCAACAAAACGTAAGGGAATTGAAGACCAAACTTCAAGGTAATGTGTAAGGGTGCCTGCACTGATCTCCTTCCACTGTGCTATGTAGGACCATAGTACTCCGACCCATCCACCATATGGTATGTGCTGCCAGAGGTGAGACCTCCAGAGCACTGCAGGGTAGAGGCTGCCTGGGGCAGTACAAAGCTGTGGTGCAAGCAAAAGGGCATTATAAATCCTCAGAAGCGTTGCACACTGCTGTCAAAACCGAGAGTGGTGGTGCAACTAGTCTCACTTTTGCATTGGCTGCCTGAACCAGCTGCTTTCAAAGCAGACTTTTGCAGCAGAAGGCTTAGCAGATAAGGTGCTACTGGGGAAAATTCCTGGTAAGCCCTATCCTTCTTCTTTGGTAGAGCTTGGTTTAAGCTCCAACTTCAGAGGTCTGGAGTTTTTAAAGCAATTGATTACCTCTTTAGATTTGCTCTTCTAACTCCAGAGGACCACTGAGTGAATCCACAGTCTGCATAATTTAGTTATATATTCGTAAACTTAAAATTGTCCAGGGAAGCACTGAGAGTCCTCATAGTTTCCCCACAAGGAATGGGATTACAGACAGAGCTGCAGCTATTCTAGGATGGATATAAGAACACTTAATGGAGATGTAACCTCACTGAAAAGCCTACCCCTAGGACAGAATAGCAAAATACAGAAGCATATTACACCTACATTTGTGATTAGACTTTGCAGTATCATGGGCAAGTACAGCTTTCCGTTTAACAAACCAAAATATTTCAATATAAACCAAAACATATGGTTTCAGTTCTCCAAATGGGAAAAATCCTATATAAAACAAGCTCCCATTTAAAAACAAAAAACCCCAAAACCCCCCCAAAAAAACAGAAGAAAGAAAAAGTTTAAGTGGAAGATTCTTCACCAACAAGCACAGCCTAGACATTTGTACAAGCTGAAGCTTACATCAAAAAGTCAGTGCACAAATTCAAGTGCTTTGGCCAGCAAGCATACTTTTATCAGTCACGTTGTAATCACTCTCTAAAATGAGAGCTTAATTCTTTCTAACTGGATCTGGTCTCCATATTATTGCACCAATGGTCTTTAATTGCATGAGTACCCTTTAATTCTTTACCAGTCATGTCTCCTATGAGTCTTTCTATAATTTTCCCTGGGATTGATGCCAGGCTAATGTGCTTGTATTTGCTTGAGCAATCCCATCTATCCTCTTGAACACAGGAACAACAACTAGCTTTCTTTCCAGTCATCTGGAACTGTCTCAGTGTTCCAGGACACGTGAAATATCAACAGGAATAGCTCAGAGTGCTCTTCAGCAAGTCTCTTAAGCTCTCTGGTAAAACGTACCTGGTCTGTGGACCTTAAGATGTTTAATTTTAGTAATTGTTCAGAAACTTCTCAAGTTACTCTTGAAAGTATTTTCAGAGTTTCACAGTGAAGAAGGGCCCACCAGACTGTCTGCTAAGACCTCCTGTGCATCCCTGTCTTCTGATACACATGTTGCCCAGCTACTTTAACGTTAAGTTCCAAGACCAAAGCCTGAGCAAAGCGAAGGGCAAGGCACGGCAGAAGCGTGCCCCATGGCCATATCCCTGCAAGAACAGGGAAGTGATCCATGAACACAATGAGCAGCCCTTCAAACAAAGTGCACTCTGTACTGCAGAAGAAGGTGAAACCCGCTCCAAGTCTACGCCAGTGTGACCTTAGGGAAGCCCCATTTGCACCTCAAGTAAGTTGGGGACTGGCCTTGAATGAGGTGGGAGGGGATATCATCCCCAGGCATCTACAGCAGAAGCACTTTGGAGCATGGATCAACTCCCAGTCAAAGAGCTGTCTGACTTTAGGTAGATTTCTCAGGCCTCAGGAAAAAGCAAAGCAAGAAAACAAATGTTACCTCTTTCCCCCAAATCCACAGAGCACACCATTATATGTCTGGTCAGCTGAACATTGAAGAAAATTTCATTTCTGATACCTGCAGGGAACTAGAGGAAATCCTGATGAACCGTATCTGTTTTCAGCTGTTGATCATTTAGAGAGTTATACAGAACCAAAAGGGTTTTCAGCATATGGAGGGTAAAGGGAGATAATTTTTTTTCTGAGAACTTTGATGCCTGTGACTTTCTCTAAGCCATTGCTTTCCAATCTGTGGGCTCTCATGCTGGAAACTGAACAGGCATTTGTGAATCTCAAGATTTTCCCATGTCACAATGATCTCTTGTGAGCATTCTTCTGGTAAGGGATCCAGTTAGAAATACTTGCAAGCATTGGGAAATGGCCTTTGGAGTTTTAAATAAAAATTAAGTTACTCTTTCATACAATTCTGTTTGCACATCACAAATACACTTCTGCCATCACTGGTGTCGAAGTTACCAATGAGCCTTAGGTTAGTTGTTAACTCCTTGACCAGCACAAGAGCTATTGAGCTACCTCATCGTGGATGCAGGATACTGTGTGTAAAGAAATTACCACCTATTATTTTCAGAAACTCTTAGAAGTTCTGTCACTAGTCACATGAGAAGTCCAGCAAATACTCTCCAGGTTCTTCTTGGACAGACGTCTGTCATTCCCCATCCTCAGTGAAACTAGTTAGACCTCTAGTCCACACGCATTCAGATTTCGTGATTCTGAAACAACAGTCTCTTCAGTACATTACAGAGTCTCTGATGTCTGGAGACACACAGTCTCTCTTCTGCTATCTCTGCTGGACAAGTTGTAAGTATTTTTTTTAATGCCTGTGTTGTAGACTTACCCCAACTCACAACAATTTTAAGGACTGCTATTTTTTTCACTCTAGGATTGATGTCACCCAGTTTGGTTATTGTTTCACACACAGGTGGAATAGAGAAACATTCCTTTTATTCATGCACGTGGAGGTGTCTTAGAACTTGGACCCCATCAACTGGTTTGAGAAAGGTGCCTCAGTGTCTTTACTTTTACGTGCCACTACTGAGTGTACAGTCGTCTCAGGTCAACTGTAGCCATCACGGTCTGACTTCACACTCACCCATCTCCTTTGGAAACAGATCTCCCTGTGTGGCCCAAGCTAAGGGGACACAACCGGGAAGATTTCCTATCATTTTGGATGTATGAATGTGAGTTAAAATAGTTTTTGACATTTATGTGAACACAGGTTTTATTTTTGATGCTGTTACTGTAACAACATGACTTACAGGATTAGTTACCCTGAAGGCTGATGATTTTTAAACATTTGGACTCTATTTCATGCCACAGACCACTGCTCAGGCTTCTACATCTCCCATAGCCTTGTTTTTCCTGAGGAAAAACAAAAAAAGGAATAAAGTGATTTAGGAAGAGTTAATGCCCCTGAACAGATGCACCAGCAAGAGATGTGACAAAATGTCAAGCGGAATGTGCCTGAGGGCTTGGAATTTGGCTGTGGAGGCAGCAGATGAGTCCCCAGGATGGCATGTCCCCCCAGAGTCCTGGCATGCTTTGGTGACAGCTGTGATTTTTATGACCCGGCTTCGATGACAGTTTGGGAGGGGTCAGCTCTGCTCTTTTCTGACAGGAATTTGGTTTGTCATCAGATTCTAAAATCCCTTTGATTTATGGCATCAGCCAGTGCTGGCGTTTTAACTCAGATGCATGTTCTCTCCCCACTCCCTGCAGACTGGGAGGTTAAGGTGCAAACACTAATGTTCAAATTAAACTAATAGGGAGGAAAAGGAAAGTGGTAGGTCATGAGGTGATAGGAAACACTGAGAAGAGCTAGCTCCAAAAATCTCTCAGTAAGAGCACTTAATCTGAAAACAGACAGCTCTTCCACAGCCATCTGAACACCAACTCTTCTACTAATCTCCACAGTCCATAACCTGACAGACTTACTCACATTGCAGGGAATTAAAAGATAACAGGGGTCTACCCCTTGGTACCATGTCCCCTCATATTTGCCAGTGACAAAACAACCTCCCAGAAAGGTGATCTGCTTGGAACAAAAGCTTTAAGAGTAGGTGTTGAATGCCTCCAGCCATGCAGGGTAAGGGCCATGTCAGCACAGCACTCCTCAGCTTCTCAGCTCCCCTTTGGTGTGACCATGGTGTGCATTTCCGTGGTCACTTAGCACCCAGCAGGGGACAAATGTGGCACTTGCAGACAGTCATTTAGGGTGCAGGTAGCTCCTGTTTCCCTCCTGGGTGTTTTGATCACTGAAACTTTTTTTTTTCCTAGGCCTGGTAAGTCACAGTAGCACATCCTGTGAGCCAAGAGCCCAGCTCCCACCAACTCTGGTATTTAATCTACATCCTAAGAGAAGATGTTATAGAACAAGTAGGTCCATTCTGATGACTCTTTCAGTTGCCACCACAGCTTGAAAATGGGGAAAAACAAGGTTGCTGCTTACAAACGTCACTTTCTTACCCTTTATTGACCTTACAGGTACAGTTCTGTTACCAACCAGAGGTGTTAAATGCCTCCTGCTCAGATGTCAATTTCTGTTCAGGCTTCATAGCATCTGGAAGATCCCAAGGTATGAGATATCCTCGGTGGAAATGAACAGAGAAAGCTGAAGGTGACCATTCAAATGTCTGAGACAAGAAGAAAGGACTGGTTCTGAAGCAGCATCACTGCAACAGTGAGAAACGCTGGCCCCAGACTAAGGCAGTTGTGATTACAACATTATTAAAAAGTCCTAAAATGGGTATAGGAAGCCATGGGCACATCCCCACATAAAGGGATGAGAGTCTGCTCCAGTGCTCCTCATGAACTCTGCTATAAATGTGGCTGCACAAGCCTGGGACAGAGGCTGGAGACTTCAAGGATCACTTTTCAGGGAGATGACAACAAAACATTCAAAATCACTAGATATCCTGTGGCTGAGCCGTGTATGCTCTGCAGGATCAAGAAGGGCTGAGTGGTGGGACTTCTCAGCATGGCACTTGACACTCTTATAGCAAAATACATGTATTTCCTGCCTGGATGCACCACTGTTCTTGCCTGGCATCCTCTTACCCTTGGGCCTAATGCATTTGCTTCCCTCTTTCCTCCTTATATTCTGCCACGTGGCATTTTTAGCAGTCTGATTAGAAATTCCTTCCATTCATTCTTTGCATGTTTGTAAACACACAGTCTTACTAATTATCCAGTGGTCCATTGGGTTTTCCAGGCAAAAGATGTAAAGATATAATTTTCTACTGTAAATTTCCAATGAAGTGAACACAAATTAAAGAAAAAAAAATTTATTAAATTCCCTTTTATCAAGTATGAATCAAAGGAGTCCCAGGCTTATATTTCTCCTTGACAGTTATCTGACCACAGGGTTTTACAGGATACACTCTTTTCCACAGAACTGATTAAAGGGATTTTACATCAGCTTTCCCACAAAATTTGCTTGGGATGTTTGGCGGGTTTCTCTGTGTTCAGGCAGGGGAGAAAATTCCCAAAAGTAAGAGAAGCAATTCAGATCCATCAAGTATTGTTTTCACCAAAATGAAAAGGCCTGGGAGAATCATGGCAGAGCAACAGCAAGAGGAAGCTCAACTCAGATCTTAGCCCACAAAGGATTCAGGGGACACAGAGGGTCCCAGGAGGTCCATCACACCTCCTAGGGACTTGGAAAAAGAGCCAAACTGGTCCCTGATGTGGAAACATTCCAGTTATTTTTTTTCACAAACCAGCTGCAGTTTTGGTCTGTTGAAAAACTTCATCTCAGTAAGAAATGTCAGGCAGAGGTCAATTGGGATGTCTCAGCACTTCTGGTGTGGTGGAAAACCATAATAGTTTTGTCATCCATCCATCAGGATGAAAAATATTTTGAAATATCAGAGTTTTCTGGTGAATGCATGCTATGGATTCCAACTGCATTTATGTAGCATCATTTTTTTTTCTCCGTTTGCCATCACAGGGCTCTCATAATCATGTCATAGCACTTCTCACAATTAAGCTCTGTGTGAGAGAGGTATATGAATGGCAGTGGAAATCTCTTCCTGAGGGACTGTTCTGCTTCCTTTACAGCTATTTTGACTTGTGCTCCAGTTGTCCTCCTGCTATGTAACTGCCTAATGAGATAGCAAATCCTCCCTAAAGACCTCAGGATGCAGCATGCAGTTTGGGGGACAGCACTGAAATGGGAAAGGCCTGTGCCACATGAAATAGAAGAATACATTTTTTATTAATAGTCTAAATATTTTTCTCCTGATTTCCAAGTAGCTGTGTTCAGTAGGCAAAACCCTTCCATTTCCTTAGTCAGAGGGATAGCAACACCAATACGCAGGCTTTGGGCAAGATGAGGGGCCCAAGAGCTGCAAGGAAAAGACCAACTGATTACAACTGCTAAGACAATCAGAACGTGTGAAATAATGGTCTGAGGGCCTGAAAGACTCCCAAGCTCCACAGCTGTTTGGATAAGCAATCAGAATTTCAGTACCATCTATCTGCCTCTAGACTCCGCAACAGTTCACAGACGTTTTTTCCCTGAGAAATGTTTTCCAGATTTCCTCTACTTCTGCTTCTTGCCAGTGATACAAATACCACAAGAAAGTGTTACCTCAAAGTGTTCTGGCAAACAACTCAGGTGCTGGCTAAGACTCTAATGCGTATTGGCTACATTAAGCTTTTATAACGTGTCAGCTAGCCCCTGATAGCTACCATGTGGTGATAACGATTATTCAGTCCAGGCCCTAAATGAGATGGAGAAAGCGCATGTGTAAAGTGGGAATCCATCTCTGCAACTGTGCTCTCATTCCTACACTTGCTAGGGCTGAATTTGGAGGGCTGGGCTGTTACCCCTGAAAGAGGACCTACTCTTTCCAGCCTCATATCTATGGGTGCATCACCACTATTTGTCACCTCTATGTCTTCATCTTTTTTTTTTCTCAGCGCAGCGAAGCACAGGTTGTGGAGAGCCTAGTGCAACTCACATCTCTCTCTAAAGCAGCTAATGGTCCCACAGTCTGCTGGAGAAGATTGATTGTGTCGGAGAGAATGAACCACTGCTGGGCTGATCAGCCTCACCGAAGTCAAGGTTTGCACTCAATTGCCAATATTTTGGCAGTTGCATGTCAGGTATAATTTAATACTGGGAACTCTGAAGTGTCTAACCACTCTGTTCTGCATGTCAAATAAACTAGCCAGTAGTGAGTTCCCCTGGCTAAATGATCACCCGTTGGCCAGCTGCCACACCACAAAACTCCTCATACAACCATCTCAAAAATGGAAACTTGTTATTCTGGAGCTGCCCGATGAATACCTGTTCTGTCAGGGCTGGAGGCAAATATTTGGGGCAGGCAGGCTGAGAAAACAGAGAGGTGTTGGGTGTCAGAATTGATTTAAATGGGCTACAGCTTTCTGCAGGAGTGCTGGAGCTCAGAAGTCTGAGGATGAGAGGTAGCCAGGGTGGGGGGCTCAGGGACAGACATAAACATGCTAGAGATAAGCCTCAGACACCTGAGAGCGTCATTTGGGTGAAAGAACAGAGCATTGTCTGAACCCACTTGATGTGTGAGGCCTTCCTAATCTTCACAAACACTCACACGTAGTAATTATTTTCTGCTGTTGGTAAATCAGTGGAGGGTGCTTCCCAGGAGGCCTGGCAGGATGAACTGCCAGGGGACCTGGTATGGCTGAGAGGGTCAGATTCAGCCTCAGCAAATCACCTGTACTCGAATCAGTCATGGAGCTAATGGTGCACTGCTCAGAGCAGGCAATGACAGCTCACCAGGCCTTTCTGAAGATCCTTTGAGGGTGCTGAGCACTTCTGAATGCCCCTCCCCACAAAAGATTCCTGTGTCCCTAAAGCTCCTGCATTATCCAGACCAGGAGACCCACTGGAACACACCACATCTCCCTCATTCCAAAGGAAAACAGGTTGGTCAGAGGTTGGTGAACACCAGTTGTCATCCAGACATGCTGTCAGGACGTAGTCAGAATGTGCCCAGGAGTCAGGAGCTGGAAAGGGGTAAATTGATAAAGATGTGAGCATGACCTAGAACCATGGGATCCTGCCAACCTGAGGGAGGTCTCTAGCTGAAGACCCTGCTCAAAGCAGAGATGGCTGAGAACAAAGCATATTTCTCAGGACTTTCTCTAGCTCTGGGCAGCCTGTCTGCTTTACTGCCTCATGGAATGAGCTTCAGCTGTATGAGAGGTTTTCAATGCTTTTATGCCACCAGAAAGCCAAGAAAAGGGACAACATATTAATGAGGGATGACAGAAAATGCACCCCTGTAAGTAAATTCTTTGTCCTATAACCCTTTCATTGGCCACAGGCCACCCAAACCAGATCACATCAGCTTACATGACACAACCAGTCTACACCAGACTACTGGCTGCTGTCACCCTGACTTCATGAAGCAAGTTCACTCATGTAGGCATTGGGTAAAGCATAGCTGTTTATGCACTGTTAAGCAAATAAATCTTGTTCTTGCAGCTTGCAGTCTCAAATTCCAAGGGCCGAGCTGGAGTACACCACCCAGTTCTATGCTTCCTTATCTGAAGATACTAGAAATAAACTATTCAATGAGTCAGTCTTCTGGAGAGAAATGTCTTTCCTGCTGTAGGTTCATCACCAAGAAATATCACTCTTCCTTTATCCTCTGGAAGCCACATGCTTCACTAACCCTACAGGTACAAGTGACTAAACACTACAAGTGACACCAAGATGCTTCTATACTGGGACCAACACAACAACAGCAAAAGCTATCCAGGTCCACAAAGCATCTGGAGAGATTGGTGTGCACATGAAACCAAGTGGTAGCATATTATATCATCACAAGCTGAAGTCTACATGAGTGAAACTGAACATGAGGAGTTCTGTCCCTCACAGTGTGTTGTCTGACACACTGTGCAGAGACTACAGATCTTGGAAGATACACATTTTGTTCAGGTGGACATATTCTACATGTCCCAAAAAAGGAAGGCAGGCAAAAATGCCAGGAGGCCTGCATGGATGAACAAGGAACTCCTGAGCAAACTCAAACAAAAAAAGGAAGCATACAGAGGGTGGAATCAAGGACAGGTAGCCTGGGGACAATACAGAGACACTGTCCATGAAGCCAAAGATCAGGTTAGGAAAGCTAAAGCCCTAACAGAATTAAATATGGCCAAGGGCATTAAGGGTAAAAGGAAGAACTTCTATAGGCATGTCAGCGATAAAAGGAGGACTAGGGAAAATGTGGGCCCCCTCTGGAAGAAAGTGGGAGTCCTGGCGACCCAGGATATGGAGAAGGCTGAGGTAC
>NW_010132672.1:0-5275 GCF_000699245.1 Pterocles gutturalis
CCACCACTGCAGCACCTGGTCCTTAGTTCCTCCCTCTTCCTCAGAGGAACCTTCCTACTCGCTGGGCTCCTAAGGCCGCCTTGTGAAGCTTCTGCCCCCGGCAAAACTTCAGCATCCAGCTACACGAGCCACAGGTGGTTCGCCTGACTGGCGTACGCGCTGTGGGCAGAGAGCTCTCCGGCCTCCCGGCAAAAATTGAAAGACTGGGGGGGGGGTGGTGAGTTGCCCGGCGACTCCTGCACCATGTCAGCCTCTCCTGGGAGAGCTGGTGGCAGGATCTGGGTTACACCACTGACTTGGGGTTTTCCTGTCGAAGGAATCTCCCGAAAACCCCCCTGTACCTCGCGATCAGTTGGTCTGGCGGAGCTGGGTCGGCTCTGAAGCAGCTGATCTCGGCGACTGAGCGGGAAGACGACTCAGTAGGAAGTACTATTACACTGAGGCGACTCAGTAGGAAGTACTATTACCCTCAAGAACAACAAAGATGTGGAAGCCAGACACTGCATCACAATAACAATCCTGGTTAAAAGAAGTATTAACACTGGTTAAATGGAGTTATTACTAACTGCATGTTAGGTTCCTGCACCTGCTCACTGCCAAGCACTGCTGAGCAAGAACGGAGGCTTGAAGGTTTTGTGAAGGGTAGATTTGTGATGCGGTTAAGGCTGCAGCTGGCAGAAAACCTACTAGAATCAGAATGGTAATACAGTAGTCTGCCTCATCCTAAGCAGAAAGACCTCGGCCCTTTTGTGGAAAGAGGAAAGGGGACCTTCAGGAAGGCTAACTTTGCACCTGGAAATGGAGTATGAAAAAATTAAACCTCTGAGTTTTGTTGACTTTCAGGGTTTCTATGGTGTAAATCTATACAGGTGGATGGTTTTCTGTCTCTGTGGGAGTCTGCAGTGATCTATTTATATCGAGCGGAGAGAAAAGCTCTCTAGAGTCAAAGAGGAAGATTGGCAGCTTAGTCTCAGAAAGAAGTCTCTGAGGGGGAAATGCTGCCCGATAGGTGAAATAGTTAAAGGTCCTTGCTTCTTATAGTTCCACTTTTAATTAAAGCTTTTATGCAGAAGTGTTTGAATTTCCTTATAGTCTTTACTAGCTAGGTAACTGGACTAAGAAGGAAGTTCTGAGACTTCAATTAGAGGTAATTGAGGCAGATTGATTCACACACCCTGGAGTGGCAGGTTCTGGAAGGCACTCTCCTAAGCCTCCTATGGAAATTTAGTCGATTCAGGAGCAGCAGAAGCAAACAGGTTATTATTTTTTTAAAATGTTCTTTAGAGGTAAACGTTTCCAGGTACAACTCAAGCCAAAGAAGAAAATATCTGTTTTGACTAGTGGCCAATTCCAAACTGCACGTTGCCACCAGCTCTTGTGGTGGCTGTTTGCATTTTGATTGCTTCTCTGAGCTGCATCATAATGTTGTGCTGACTCAAGGGTGACCAATCCCTACAAACAGTCAAAGCCAATCATACGCTGTTATAATTAAAATCCATATCTTATGTACTTGCATATAAGTGCAAACACCAAATAACTATGTTCACTTTCTCTTTGTTAAAATTTCGTGCTTGAAATAAAGGATGAGGAAAGAAAAGTAACTGGTGGCTATTAACTGAGTAGTGGCTGATGCTCCTAATCTGTCTCACCTGTGCTGCGAATCCACTTCTGCAGGACTTAGTAAAACTTGATTATCCTTTCCCTGTCACAGAGAGATAACCTAGCTTGCCAAATGCATGTAGCTGAAAACAGAAGATTCATGGCTCTCAAATCTGTTGTCCAGGTAGTAAATCAAAACAAAATCACCCTTTTTTTTTTTTTTTTTTTTCATTTACCCCACAACTGTATAGCATAGTGGCAACAGGAAACAAATTTATTCCGTTTGATCTACTGAGTTTTCTAAAGCAGAGCCTGACCCTAAAGTTCACTACAACGCAACAATAACCACAGATAAATTATACAGCACCATCAGGAAAATGCTAAGTTGACTGAAGGGGCAATGAGCCATGCCTATTGTTGAGCTCCAGGGATGAGTTCCTAGAACATCAGCTTGTCCCTGTTG
Source organism: Pterocles gutturalis (assembly GCF_000699245.1). NCBI lineage: Eukaryota > Metazoa > Chordata > Aves > Pterocliformes > Pteroclidae > Pterocles > Pterocles gutturalis. The sequence goes on from NW_010132672.1 coordinate 2,063, forward strand.
ATTATGTGAGGATTAATGCTGAATCAAACACACCTACTGCTGTAAAGTTTGCACTTGGTAGAATAGAAAAAAAAAAATCTATTTTCACTGTCTCTATACAAACACTCTTTTCATGCTAAGTAAATGGCAAAAAGATTACTTGGGTTATTAAAAAGTTATTCAAATTGTAATAACTACTGTTCACTTTTTTAAATTTTCTTTGTTAATTACCGGTGGTCAAACAATAAGAGATACTTTCTCCAGCACATTATTAGGCATATTTCTTGTAGATTTTTGAGTCTGTGTGTCTGATTTAAAATTTCGTATTTGTTTACCTAAACCATATGTGATCTAAAGACTTATGCATGTAGTTGTTCATGGCAATGTGTCTGGCAGAGTGAATAAGACTAATTACAAGTGCAACTACCTTTGCAATGCTAAGAGAAGGGTTTTCTCTTGTACCCTTGCCTGCAGGATAGCCGGAGGCCTTATCTTTGAAGAATCTATTGCTTATCTATAGGAGTACCTGGGGAGTCACCAGAATGGACATAATGGTTCTGCATCAGGAGTTAAAATAACTATGTAGATTTTCATATGTTTGTTCATTTTTATTATGAACGTTGTGATTTTTGACCATCACCAGCATGAGGATAAATCAAAGACACATTACTATATGCAATAGTGTATTAAACTGAAGATGCCAAAGCTCAAAGACTCCAATTACTTACATTCTTTATACCTTCTAATTTGTCTTGCAATGTCCACTGTATGTACAGAACAAAGCCCAAGTTTCAGTCCTATATCTACTTCTTCTAGTTCAACCAGTTAAGCCTTTGAAGCTAGTTTGTGTCATTTAACTGGGTCAGGAGTATGCCCACTCAAGTGTATGCCCAGTTATACTGTCTTAATGGGAAACACAGCGGCTGAGATGTTAGGAAGCTGTTCATACTCCTCTTTCAGTCACTAGTTTCTGTAGTTTAACTAATACAGGAATGCTCTGCCCAGCAATGACATAAAGGAGGAGAGTAAGTTTGAAATAAGCTCCAGCCTCAGCTAAAGCTTGTGCTTGCCTGTGAACAGACTGTCAAAGGTTGAGACTCCCTGGGCTAAAATTCAAGCTGCAAGTCATTCTTCTACAATTCATTTGAAAATCCACGAAGATGAAGGACAGGATTCTTTAAGTCCTACCATCTAGCCACAGGCTCCTTGTTTTTTTGAAGGTTCAGAAGAAATAAGCCATCTGACAAAGAACTGACTTGCTTGTTTCCAAAGCCCAGCGAAATGAATTAAGTATCAGTTGCTAGGTCATATACATTGTGGGATCAAAATTGGAAGCTCGATACTTAACTGTCAGGGGTTTTTAATGTAATAAGGTTGTGGAAGGCAGAAAGATTAAGCATGCTGAAAGTGGCTTTTTAAAAACATTCCTGCCTGGTTTACAGAGGACTTGCCCAAAATAAAGGTCCTAGAACAACAGATGTGTTTCTCATTGCATTTTTAAAATGAAGCACTTTTATTCAGAGTCTGCAGCATAGGAAATATCCTTCAGAAAAGGGCACCGGCTGCAAAACAACCAGATGAGCTTTAAACATTTATCCAGTGACTGGCAGGTTTTTTTGCCCCCTTAAACTGTATAAAGTTCATACTGATTAATGCAAAATGTAAATGAGGAATTTTACCCGGTTTAAGTAATAAAATAAGGTAAACTAAACCATTTTGACCATTCATATAGGAAGTGGCCTGAAATTAAAGACTGTGGGTACCTGCAGTACAAGCTGTTGTGATTTTTTTAGCAGGGCCTGTTGTGACATGACAAGGGGTAATGGTTATAAATTAATGGAGGGTAGATTCAGACTAGATATACGGAAGAAATTTTTTACGATGGGAGTGGTGAAACACTGGAACAAGTTGCCCAGAGAGGTGGTAGATGCCCTGTCCCAGGAAATTTTCGAGGTCAGGTTGGATGGGGCTCTGAGCAACCTGATCTGATTGAAGATGTCCCTGCTCGTTGTAGGAGGGGGTTGGACTAGGCGACCTTGAAACATCCCTTGCAACCCAAACTATTGTATGATTCTATAATTTAAATGAGCAGCATACTCCTGGGTAATAAATGCTTCAGTCAGCTAAATACTACTGAAAACAGTGGTATGCTGACACTACTTATCTGGAGAGAAAACTTGTTTATAATGTTGGAAAATTCCGCACTCAGACTGGTATTTCACTACAAATTATCTATTTAGTTGAAATTTCTTAGTAGAAACATTTTTGAAAGGTTGCCTAAATAAAAATGGAGTGCCATTGACTAGTCGAACGAAAGTTTTGAGAAACAAGTACAGAACTGATTACATGGCTGATATTTGTAACGTTTGATTCCAGTCATGTGTACTGGTGGTCAACACATTGACCTCAAAGTCAGAATATCTGTTATAAAGTGTTCTCTTCCACTGACCTGTTTGAACATATCACTTCACTTATTAGTGCCTCAGTTTCTCTCTTCTCACACTTCACTCTTAAGCTCTTCAGCAGGGACAGGCAAGGAAGGAGAGGAGGTGGGGTGGCTCTGTATTTTAGGGAGTGTTTTGATTGTATAGAAATCGAGGATTGTGATGATAAATTTGAATGCTTATGGGTAAGAATGAGGGGAAGGGCTAACAAGGCTGATATCCTGCTGGGAGTGTGTTATAGGCCACCCTCCCAGCAGGAGGAAGCAGATGAGGCATTCTATAAGCAGCTGGCAGAAGTCTCGTGATTGCTCCCCCTTGTTCTTGTGGGAGACTTCAATTTGCCAGACATCTGCTGGAAATGCAACACAGCGGAAAGGAAACAGTCTAGGAGATTCTTGGAGTGTGTGGAAGATAACTTCCTGACACAGCTGTAAGCAAGCCTACCAGGGGAGGTGCCTCGCTTGACCTGCTGTTCACAAACAGAGAAGGACTGGTGGGAGATGTGGTGGCTGGAGGATGTCTTGGGCTTAGTGACCATGAAATGATAGAGTTCTCGAGCCTTGGTGAAGTAAGGAGAGGTGCCAGTAAAACCACTAACATGGACTTCCAAAGGGCAGACCTTAGGCTGTTTAGGACGTTGGTTGGGAGAGTCCCTTGGGAGACTGTCCTGAAGGGCAAGGGGGCCCAGGAAGGCTGGACATTCCTCAAGAGGGTGGTTTTAAAAGCACAGGAACAGGCTGACCCCATCTGTAGAAGGACATAGTGTCAGAGAAGATGACCAGGCTGGCTA
>NW_010132673.1:0-7848 GCF_000699245.1 Pterocles gutturalis
ACCTCTTATAGACAGAGGCAACGCCTTGCACGTATTTGCTGCTTTATTGTAAGAGCAAGACTGAGTCCATTGTTAGACTCAGCAGGGTTTCAGTGTCCATCGTTGATGGCCTTACTCAGCAGGGGTTTCGCCAGTCCATGGAGTAAGGCCTTCGATGTATTCTTCCCTATCTTCTTATCTACAATTGGACATCATGAGGCCTCGAGGCTTCGCCTTATCAGAGCCTCCTCGATTGAGTCCATTGTTAGTAAGGCCTTTGGTGCATTCCTGGCCATCTTCTTGTCTACAACTGGAATGTTTTGAGACACCACGAGTCATTGGAGATGGTGAACTTGCAGTCTCTGCAAAACTGCATGAAATGACTAGTCCTCCACAAGCTGATGATTGAAAACTTAAATAAATTAGGTATTTAAATGATCAGCACCTAATATCTAATAACTTCCTGGACCTACCATTCAGGAGATATCTGTGCTGAGGAATCACGGGATAATCTCTCTAGATAGCTCTCTCCTCGCCTTTTTTCTTCTTTATTATCTTAAACTCATGCGTGTGCTATACTCTGTGCTTCCAGTGTATTTGGTTATCTGTCCTTGCACTTGATGGTTGCTAGCTAAGAAAAAAAGAAGTAACATCCTGGCACTAGAACGATGAAGACACATAATGTCTAATAGCAAGTTATTAGTGCTGGAGTATAGTGGTCATTGCCTGTCTGATTTGTGATTGTAGTTGTATTTTACAGTGAAACTGTAAATTAAAAAACCTTGTAGTTTCTATATATATACACATACATATATATGCATACTATATATATACACATTGAGTTAAAAAAAAATATTTTCTAAAGGCACAGAAAGCTGTAGGCGACACTTTTAAAAGAACTTTAGAAACTGAGCTTCTCCAGAAGCTGAGCTGTGACTGTAACAATGTGGCTTGCTTGGTGTGTTAAAAATCATGAGCTTATTTCAGTGCTTAGTGGGAAGTTGAGATCTTCTGAAAAGCTGATGCCAGTTCTGTGGTCTGACTCTTCTGCTGGTTTTTTTAATCTGGCTCTAACTAGCAATGCCTAATTATCTTTATTTAAAAAAAAAAAAAAAAAAAAAAAAAAAGAAAATTAAAAAAAGAGAGGGATGGGAGCTTTCAGCATTAATCTGTAATCAAAACTGGAACATGCCCCAAATGGCTGGAGAAAAGGCCCATCCTGGAGAGACTTCAAGCTTGATGGGACATTCCCATGTACTGAGGAGAGAAATCTTGCTTTGAGAGGGAGATGCACCACAGGAGGTAACAAAACTCTTCAATATCCATGGCTTGTTTAGATCCTTGGAAACTCCTTGTACAGCTGGAAATCTTTTCATATTGCTCTACCCAATAGTTGTGTGATGACTTGGGTAAGAAATTTTCAGAGGAAGGTCAAGCTGAGAAGGTCAGCACTTGAGAGCTAGGCTAAGCCATGAAAGAGGTGATGTGTGTGCAGAGACACGTATGAAGAGGGGAAGCTGAAGGCCGTGCTAAACGTCACTTGAAAAAACAGGCATTTAGTGGATACTTTTCAGTGTCTGAACTGTGGCCCATCCAATCCTGTTTGCCATCTGTCATATGTCCTGTGTCTGCTTTTTCAAATGGAGATGCTGTAGGCTACGTGAGAGAGAATTTTTGACTTTCTCCTCATTCTCTAAAGCCTGGGTCACCAAGCATGAAGCTTGCCACACCTTCCACACTTCCCTTCGATGCTGGTATGAGATGGGTGTTCTTCTTCCATGTAATTGTCCAGTCCATGCTTTTAACTCAGTTCTTCCACACAGCATTGTCTGGGGGAAGCCCATTCCCTGGGCTGGTTTCAGAGTGTGTGTATATGTGAAAACACTTGCTTCTATTGATTTTTAAATCTACCTTTTCTAGTGTAGGGCTGACTTAGCCCCACCGTTTGTTGAAATAAGGTAGCAGTAGTACTGAGAAGCAAATATATATCCCATAACGTCGTATTTTTTCCTATATGCTGTATATCCACTGATTTGCTTCTGCAAAGGGAAAAATCTCTCCTGATTGACCCTTCAGCTCTCTGATCAGCAGTGTACGGTTGTTAATGTGTGCTCTGCATCCCTCTGGGATGTGAGCTCCCATCCAGAGTCAGTTGGCAGTGCCAGTGGCAATTCTGCTTAAGGGTAGGCAAGTGGAGCTATGTGGCAGATCCTGCAAAGCGCAGTTTGGAGGGGAGAAATTTCATGGAAAATATCTCGCTGTTTCTGTAATAAAAACTCTGCTTATTCGGGAAATTGATGTCTGGCTACACACCCTGTTTTGAGTCCTGGGGAGTGTTTTTACCTTATCTAAAAGACCTTAAGTAATCTGGCTTTGTAAATCAAATTGAAGCAAGTAATGAACTGTGTGTTGCAGTTTGAATGAATCCGCCCTGGAGAATCACCACCACTTGGAAAACGATGCTTTTTCGGACAAGTCTGAGAGAGACAATGTAGAAGAGTCAGAGAATGAAACGCATGAGAACAGCCGGAAGACAAATGAAAGCGAGAGCGATCAGTCAGAAATCCATGGAGAGGTCTCTCTGGGAAGGAAAGGGACAACTTATATTGAACAGATCTATGAGGAATTTGGGGAGGTAAAAGAAAAAAATATTTTAATCACTGTCTGTTTCTGTTAAAATGTCTCTGTTTATAGTACTTGTCATTCAGCCTTTTAGATGTATGGCAGTTAGGAACCAGCTTTTTGAGTTCCAGTGTTTTACAGATAGAGCAATGCACAGCTTTCTGCTAAATTATGTTGAATTATCATGTGCTCTAATAATTATGTGTTATGAACAGCAGCTCTGCTACTGTGCTTTGGTGTGTTTCCAGCATCAGTGATTGCTTTAACCAGTTATTGCATTAAAGAGCTGCGTAGCATTGGCACAGTGCTTTGTGGAACCAGCAGGGGGGGAATTATTATTCTGGGCATGTGTCCTGGCCAATTAGGATGCTCAGTCCTTGTGTGATACAAAATACGATACTTTCCTTTTTTCATTATGCATGGAACATCCTTTTTGTGTGTCTTAATGGAACATTTGAGCCACTTGATTCCTAAATGACAGTTTCTTGTAGAAAAGCCATTTCTCATGTCATTTAACAGCAGGAGGATGCTTTTCTGTTCCGTGTAAGAGCCTTTGTTGGCTGGATGTCACTGTGACACCTCTGAGGAAGGCAGCAGTAGAGTGTGTTGGGTGAGAATCAATCTAGCAGAGGAGCTCTGCTCCAGGCTGGGAGGGCTCTGAGCACTCCCTTGCCTATTGCTTCGAAGAAGGAAGCTGAAGTTTTGTTGGCGCTTCAAAGAAAACCTCTTTGCTAGAAAGCTGTTTCTTTCTTACATGTGTTTGCTGCCATTTCAGATGTCAGGTGTGAGGTGCAAGGCCCTGCTGTAGAAATTGTGTTTGCAAACAGAATTGTTGCCTACAGAAACAAAAAACCCACAAACTCCCCTTTTGTGCACCTCTCTCCTCAAATCCCACACCAGACACACAGCAAATGATAACTGGGTCCAAACAGGAGATTTTTAATATAGCTGAGCAACTGAGCAACAGCAAAATGAAGGCAAACTTAATTTCTATCAGCTGCTTATTCCGAAATGGCTTTTTGCCACATGGCAAACTTGTGCTAGAAGTATTGGTACGGCAGGGTGATACTTTGGTGTTTGAATGAGCCTTACAGGAGCACTGATGCATCTGTGGGTGCGTGAGAGTGAGATCCCTGCAATTTTACATTAAAATAAAAAAAATGCACTACAAACGAAATGGAGAGGACTCAGTTTCTGCTGTAGAGTGACACTCTGTGTAGCGTAAAATAAGGCTAACCATAGTGTGGCTGCTCAGGCAGAGGCAGCATCCAGCGGGCTTTCAGAAAGAATCGCCATGTAGCCTTGGCCATTAGATGTTACGTTAGATTTCTGTCATTGGCCAAGAGATGGGGCTGTTGTCATGTGGCACGCACAAATGGGACTGGTTGGTGAGTCTTATCCCACTGGTGACAGTAACATAAGGAACAGTAGGTTGTATGCAGTGATGTAGTTTGCTGTGAGCAATGGGCGGAGGTTTATCAAGGTAAACACATGCCAACTAATAACATTAACTGTCATCTTAAACTGAAACTGCTGTCCCTCAGTCTATGTGGACAGTTCAGATTTGTCAGGACGAAGGTCACAAATGCAAACTGTCACTGGTAAATTTTCAGCTTGGCTTTGAAAGCTCATTTGAATGGTGTGCATGTCTGTATGTGCATCTGTATGTGTTTGAAAGGCGCATGGTTGTGCATCTGACATTCCAGCTTTGCCTTGTTTGCAGTAGTAATGAGAAGGCAGAGACAGGTGTCAGGAGGACTTTGAGATTGCAAAAGTTGGTCTAGAATGCAAAAAAGACACCTCCTTAGTGGGAAGATTGATAACCAAAAAACCCTTTTTTTCCCAAGCATTTGAACAAGTTATGAAAAAGGTTATTGAGGGTGATGTATTTGAGGGGAAAGCAAAACAGAAATGACTTGAAGTTGTTTTCATCCTCATGCACCTTCTTTTCCTTCCCTTTTGATCTATCCCTTCTGCAAAAACTCATTCTGAGTAACACTTTGTACAGCAGTTTCAACATGGCATTAATTTGTGTTGCCAGTACACCCACACTTGAGAACCTGGATAAATAATGAAAGCTCTGACAGACCCATATGGTATTGTCAGCCCCAGCTGATGCTGTACTTTTACGTTCTTTAATCGTTCCCATTTCTTCTTGGAGGTTCAAGCTGTGTATTGCATCAGACTGGCACAAGAAGAATGGTATGATAATGGAAAAGCAATTTAATGAAAAGAGCTTTGTTGTTCTTCAATCTGAAATTCCCTTCAGTCTGCAAGCTGGACTTAGTGTGTTTTCCGTGACTAGTAAAAGGGCTGATTGGGAGCCAAAAAGGTGGCACTGGGGATGCTCAGGTGGTGAAAATGAGTGGATTTACACAATCTGCAAACACTCTTGGGATATGCTTGGTGTCCTCCCCCAAACCAAAGTGCCTTCCAGAAGTGGATCTGTGCCCTTTTTCTCATAGAACTCTCATGCCGAAAAACAGTAGAAAGCCTAAGTTTTCTTTTTCATTGTTAAGTTATGATGCATAGGATGCATTAAAATGACATTAATGTTTGAAAATTTAGTTTTACTTTTCTTTCTGCAGGGGCTCGAAAGGCCCATTTCCCCATGTTAAACCTCATGTAGCCCCACAGAATGCAGAGGAACTATAGTTATAGCTGAAATCACGACACATCCCTGGATTTTTTACCATTACGTGCACTTCTGCTGCAAAGGGCGCTGAGCAGCTTTGGGGGGTGCTGTAGTTTTTGTGCATGTCACCTGGCAGTGGGGCCTTTACCACACCTACACTGCCAGTGTGTCTTATTTTGAACTTGGAGGACTGCTTCTGCTTCCATTCTTTGTTGATTACTCGTTTATCTCCTAAATTTTTCTACCCATAGTAGTAAATCTTGCAGTTTCTCATTTGCTGAGAATGGGACTGAGAGGAGCTTCTTGTATGGATCCCCCCAGGCTACAGTGATGCTGTGACCGCTGTGGGCATGTCCACACCTCCCAAGGGACTGCAATGCGGTGTCCCCTTGGTTAATGTTGGCCCAGGTTAGCCCATCGCAGCCCTGAGGTGTGTGGAGGCAATGGCTCCAGAAGGAGCACAGCAGAGGTGTGCTCCCTGGCTTGTGCCAGCTCTTGCAGCAGCCCAGGGCTTTCTGTACCACTCACTTTAGCGCTTTGGGGATTCACTTCTCCTGAGACAGAGCTGATGTCTCTTTGCAGTGTAGCTGAGCATTCACCCCTGTGCCAGGGCTGGGTATGCCCGGGTGAGCTTGGACCCCCTGGTAAATGCACCTGCAGGAGATGGTTTTCCTCTTTCTGCCCTGAACTTCCCTTTTTCCACCATAGACAGGTGAATCGTCTCAAACAGAAACCGTCTCTGAGGAGAACAAGAGCCTGATGTGGATACTGCTGAAGCAGCTGCGCCCTGGCATGGACCTGTCACGGGTGGTGCTGCCCACCTTCATCCTGGAACCACGCTCCTTCCTTAACAAACTCTCCGATTACTACTACCATGCTGACCTGCTTTCTCAGTAAGCAGTGCACAGAGCGTGCCCGAAGTGGGCACTTTCCTTATATTTGAGAAAATGTGTTACACTGTTAGATTGGTGCTGTCTGGGGTGTGTTTGTGTGCTTCAAAGGCTCCCAAACAATACCCAGGTCACTGGATTCAACATAAATCAAGCCTGGAACTAGCTGCAGTGACCTTTTAAAGATGGACTGCTGCCAGTGAGGGGCAAGGAAACAAGCAAAACAGTTAAACTTCAGACAAAACTGCCTTCGTACATGCACGTTTGCCAGTATTGGCAGAACTGCTGGGGATTCAGCTCCTACCTCTGAGCATCTCACAACAGAGCTGTGCCACCTCCTGGTGTGCTTGTGTACAGAAAGAAATGGGACAGAGCAAACAGAATTGTCAAGCACTTCTCTCCCCAGAAGCAATATGATTATGTTGGTTGATAAATAAGAAACATTTTTTAACACCATTGATGAGAGAGACTTGCTGGGAGCAGCAGAGTAGAAAATAGAAAACGTTATGCTTGCAGATAGGACCAGCCTTCTCAATGAGTTGTGCCTAGTGTATTTTAAAACCAGTGTGAGCACTATTTAAATAGCAGCACTAGTTACTCCTGTTTATTCCACTGCCTCTGGGTAATTTAGAATCGTGGTATTTTCAAGCCTTGTGTGTGGTATTTGTAACATCTGAAGTTAAGGAAATGGTTCTCAGTGCAGAGATCTAAGAAAACTTGAGGAGATTTGGTGGTTTTGTTAAATAAACCTCTGTGTGTATGGATCATCCTTCCAAATGGATTTTGCAAGAACTTATTCAGTTTGATTTTCAAATCTGACTAAATGGTTGGAAATACCAGGAACTCTGTTAACTTCCCACTTCATCTTTGAGCAAGGAGGGGTTGGACGAGATGACTTTGACAAGTCCCTTCCAACCTAAATTATTGCATGAAATCTCAAAGTACTGAAAGAGGCCATTAGCACATCAGCTTTAAAGATCTTTTAAGGAAGAGGGAAACAAAGAAAAAAAAAGAAAAATAGAATTGTCTTTGATTTTTGTGGCATAAGCGTTCTTGTTTTTATGACTCACACTGTACTAGTAGCTGTAACTAAATGCAAGTGTGAGTGGCATCTCACATTAACATAGTTGAATGGCCAATTGCACTTGATACACTCCAAAAATTTTGGGCTTTTTTCAGGAGTGGAGGGCAAGGGGTTCCACTTTTTAAGAGTTTATGTGTGTTTTGTATGATGTACGTTACTAAAAAAATTTATTTCTGCTGGCAGACACCTTTTTCACTGGCAGCAGCACAGGAGTTACTTCCCTTTAGTACTGGGGAAATACTGTTGAAATTGATGCTGTTGTACTGGTATGAAATGAATTTTGTGTTCTGTCCTGCAGGGCGGTCCTTGAAGATGATCCGTACAGTCGAATGAAGCAAGTTTTGAGGTGGTACCTGTCCGGCTTCTATAAGAAGCCAAAGGTAAAAAGAATGCATGAAGTTGGGGTTGTAACGGGTGTGAAAATCTTCTGCTATGGTTGTGTATTTCTTTATTCCTTTCCTTTGACACTTTAGAGGATTTTGACCATTGCTTTTAAAACTGAAGTTGTGTTTGGTTTCAGAGTAGATACGGAGTGCAAAATAGTGTTGATCAACCTCAGAGCCTTTGCACTTGACAGTTAGAAGGCAAAACTAGTCATCAAAAAGTGACATGTCCTCAGATGCAAGATTTTTCCCTAC